>NC_134957.1:13717100-14017100 GCF_965638725.1 Aptenodytes patagonicus | reverse complement strand
TTTAATTTTTGTTTGTCTATCTTAGTTTCTGTACCTCAGTTTATATTTTGGCCAAATGGAGACAAATTAATTATCTTACTTGTAAAGTGCTTTATGAAATACTGATGACCAGTATTAGTGATTATAATTAATAATTGCTAACGCTATTATCGATGTATTTTTCTTTGCTTCTGTTAGCAAAGAGAACATTTTATTTTGTTTCCATGTTTAGTACTGCAGGCTGAATTATAATGTTTTCTAAAATGGACAGTCAGCCCTAAGAAATCTAGAAGCTTTGTTTCCTCTCCTAAAAGTTATTTGGTATACAGAGTGCTGCTACTTTTTTCCATTTCTGTTCCCTGCAGCACTTTATAGTAGACATTAATTCTCAATTTTGGAGCTCCCTTCCGTCACCCACATACTTCTGATATCTGCCCACTGCTAATGAATATGAATGAAATGAAAAGCAATCCCTCATAACTTGAAATAATTATTGTAGAATCTGATAGAAATGGGCAGGTTTACATAAAACACTGTAAAGTATATTTTTTTAAGAATCCTCCCTGTAATTCCTTGAAGAACAGATGTCAAAATGTGCTGCAGTAATTTCTCTGAGAAAGGAAATTGTATTAAATTAGAGGCATAAAAATCACACAAGAGGCAAATACTTAAATTCTTAAATTAAATTTTATACAGTACTATGCATATGAATAGAGCTGCTTGAATTATTCATTGTGCATAACTCATTGGCCAAATTTAAGCCTTTTATGTTGAGGCACATCACGATTTTGATAGCTTTATTTTTTGATTATTTATAGCACTTCAATGAAGTCTTTGTAAGAACAAATGTACTGTGCATCTTGCTCTGAAAAACACTTGGCCAAAATGATGATATAGAAATCTGATGTGTTTTAGAGGTCCATTATTAATCTTAGAATTATTTCTTAGGAATAAAAAAGTATTTTTTCTTCATGTGCATCATAATCAGTAATGGAAAAATTTGTATAATGACGCAAGAGTATACCTACCTCTGCTCTTGGGTTAAAACATTTACACACAGGTGTACGAAGATAATAGATTTCAGGGTAAGCTGAAATGCAAAGCAAATATGGACAACATGATTAACTGGTTTTGAAATTAATAAAGTGATTTTTGGATTGTCAACAGTTGATAATCGACGGCTACTTTTTGAATTTTCTTACTCTATTTAAGAAAATTACTGTAGAACAATAAAGTGGACTGACAGCAAGTGGGAGTGTATAAGGCCAATGTGAGAGTAAACTGAAAATCTTTATTCAAATACTGTCAACACTGTAAACCTATGTGAGAATCCACATAGAATCAGTTTGCATTAAAGCTTTAGCTTGCCCTGGTGAAGGCAGATGGAAAGTACAAATACATCCCTTCTTATGATAATGCTGACACTACTTGTTTGCTTTAGCAATAATGTCTAATTCTTTTCTAGGCAGAGTATGTATATAGTTATGTACCTATAAGTACAAATAATAAAGAAGTAAAATAATGAAAAGATGCATCTTATTGCAGGTGTCTCCAAATACGCCATATATAAACAAAACTGCTAAATTATTTCCTTAGTCTGGTTACTTCATTTAGGTTAATGACCTTGTGTACTGAGATTTAACAATAATTAGATTAGTTTCCCAAACTGCAGTCTCTAACGTTCAAAGCCGATGTCTAGACTGAAGGAAAAACAAAAGATCCAAAGAGTTCAGAAACAAAATAGTAAGTGAGAAACAAAACTATGCCAACTCTGAAAATTCTGGCACCAGTATCCACTATTACCAAACACAACATGTGTAGATTATGTTAATGATGTCTGTGAAATTGTCCCAGTTTACTGCAATGTATCAAAATAAAATGTGGGTAGAAGACTTTTTACAGCACTTGTACTGTTTCATTGTGATGCCATTAAGTGCATTGCAGGGTTTAATGCTTAGATATCAATGTGTCACCCATTCAACAGTTAAATACATTGTTAACAAATGTTTTGTGGTCACTAAGATTTGAAACACTCTGAGTTTGTGCTGGACAGATACTAAAGTCAGTTTTCATAGCAGAAGTGGAAGTCAGTAGTTTGCTTTGTCACATTTAAATAAGAAGTTGGAATAGTTGTCATGATGCTGACACATCAACAGGACAGAGATGAAAAAATCCACTCAACATCAGTGTAACTAATCACAGTTCAATGTGGTTGGGGTCAAGATTTTAATCATAGCTAGCTGACATGATAGCCATGCAACTACCTTTGGTCCCTGCTGGAGAGTCAGTATTACAGCAGCTCTGCTGACTAGTTGAGGAACATGCTGATTTTCTGCTGTGTACAGAAATCCTTCAATAGGAATGGTAATTTCAGATGAGCAGTTACTGCTATGTTCTTAGGTAGCAGTTATGTACAACTCTGGATCAGACCTGATAACTCCAAAGAGCCTTTAATGTAACAACAGGCAAATTCACAAGCACTGAAAGAAAGGAAGCATGTTGTGTGTCTGTCTTCTGTGAGTATGTAACATTGGTTCATCCTAAACAAAGTATGCCTAGAGCTCAAACATTTGGTTAGACTGGCTATCCTTGTAAGTGCTATTGAATTTCAGCCCTTTTCCTCTTAGACATGAGGAAAGAGCATGTTTTTTATATGGGACCATTAAATATATTTATCTTGTTCGTCTTTAGTGAGATCCTGTGGGTTCATCCCACCAGTATAAGTGGACAAGCAGTACAATTCAATGCTTTTTTTCCTATTGCTGTTGTGGTCAGTGATCTTTCTTTGAGAAACCAAATAAAACTACTTTTACAAAAGGGAAAATAGAGGCTGTTCTTGAAGGAGGCTGTGACTTAGCTCTTTGCTGTGACTGGCATCCCAGACATCTCTGGAGTAAATTAACTTTTTGCAGGTATGAATAAGAGTTGCTACCTGAGGGACTTAAGGCATGTAGCATTAATAGGCACTTTAACTGTTTTTTTTTTTAATTATAATCAGACATCTTTGCCAGCTTCACAACCTTTTTCTCCATCCCAGTCTCCCAGAGGATTTGCAGCAGGCATTTTTTCCTTACTGTTGTAGAGTATCTTAGGTGTGGCTCATTGCCAGGAAGCTGCAGCTTATAACTTCTGGTTTGTCTCAGTCTAGTTTTTTCTACTTTTCTATATCCATATTGAGATCTCAGTGAATGCTATCTTTGTTGCTCACTATCTCTCTCGTGCTTTGTTCACTCTTGAGCTTTTGCTTGCTTTTCCTCTCTCCTAATGGCAAAAGCCTAGGTCACAAAGGTGTTTTAATGCTAAATTACTATTTTTTTAAAGTAAGACTTGCTGAAATCAGACAGCTACTGTGCTGCTGACCAGACTGGACCATGCTAATCGTTTGGTACTTGGAGGTCATGTTGCAGTTAAGCACATTCTGGAGCTGGGTCAAACTCTTTGCCAGTGCGTTTGGAAAGTGTTGACAATAAAACTTCATTATTCCCCCCCCCCCCCCAAGTCCACTTGGAAATCTTGTTGATTAGCTATTACATTATCAATAATGTTTAGTAAAATTAAGTTACGCTTAACAAAAGTTTTGTTAAGTTTAACAAAATGCTATTGGTTAGTAGTTGAAAACTCTACACGGTGCAATGATACATGGCAATAAATAAGGGGCGGGGGAAAAGGTGTAAGAGAATGCCCCTTACAAGATGAGGTGTAATGTATATGACAGTAATTGAGAGCAGACATTTATGGAAATTATCTAAAATGTAATTGTATTAAGTTTACAGTATATTTTTATTCTTAGTCCATGTTGCTTTAGGAGATTTCTTGACTCTTATGATATTCTTTCTGTCCTTGTCATACATTGTGAACAACAAAATTACAGAATGGTTGAGGCTGGAAGGGACTTCCGGACGTCATCTTGTCCAACCCCTCCTGCTCAAGCAGGGCCACCCAGAACAGGCTGGCCATGACCATGTCCAGATGGCTTTTGATACTGTAAAATATATAAATAACATTAATATGTTTTAATTTACATTCTCTGGGGAAAAAAATTATAATTATTTATTTTAAAACAACTTTGAATTCAATAAACTTTAATTTTATACTGAATTTTGGAATGAAGCAAAGAAAGAAAAAATAGAAACAGACAATAGAAACAAGAAAAAAGTGTTCTGGACAGTTGGATGAGCTTTATCTGATTATTGAGCAAAGGTTAGTTTCCTTTTTGTCTCTTGAAGATCCAGATAGACTGTAGTTCTCATGGATATTGGCAGAACATTTTTATCTTTGGGTTCACTAATATCTATCTTTGCCATCAGTATATTATCAGTTTCAATTTGAAGTGCCTCTGATTCATGAAAATATTCAGGATCGTCATTGGTAGAACTTCACATTAATTCCTTTGTCAACATGTTTCAGAATCTATATACAAAAGAAATCTTTAATGTCTGTCTTTACAGAGCAGTTTGTTTTGCTTTGGTTTGCCTTAACTTTGTTATAGAGAAGAATGAAGCTAAGGCTGGTTTTGGAGATCAGGTGAATTCTTAGGAGAGCGGGAAAGCAGAGACAAGGACATTCCACAATTACTGTGATATATGGCAAAACAGAAACAGCCAGAATTGGTGAGATTCAGGGCCATGCTGTTTTAGCTACTGTAGGAGCAGAGATCATGAATCTCAGTCCCAAGGAGCATAAAGGCTGAGAAAATAAGGTATATTTCTGCAACATAAACGGTGTTTGATAGGGCCATTGCTGTTCAAAATCTGCCTTTGTTGGTTGGGGTGTTTGACACTAAGCTACACCGGCAAGCTGGGGTGTCTGGTATCTTCATTTTATTGTAAGATGTCCATACCCTTGAGAAACATGGTCGTCCTCAGATTCTGGAATGCTGAGCCAGGAACTGAGGAAATATGATTTTATTTTTTTTAACTGAAAGAAAAAAATCCGAATGCTCGCCAGTTTTTTCATTGTATGTCTAGACCACATAAGACAACAACAGTTTCTACAAAAATATCTTATTTAATAGTCATATATTCTCTGTGCCAGACTACCTTGGAGACTAACATGTCTCTCTTTATGGGCTTAAAGAAGAAACTGTTCTAGGAGATGATTTATATTTTGGATTACCGATGACATGAGTGAAACCCTTCAAAATGGAATGGAAAATTGCTTTTTAAATTTAATTCTTATTTGAGATAAATGTCTTGTTAACCTAGAAGGTCTTAGAACCTTCAAGATGGCAGACACAGAAATGGGAACTGATATGTAGGACTATTCTGTGGAAATAATTAAAAATTTTGATTCAGCAAAAGGCTTATGAACTAAGGTAATTTAAGCTCCATGACAGTCCTTTTGAAACCAATACACTATTTGAAGCAATTGGAAAGAATCTTACTAAGTCTCAAACTAAGTGTTGTTGGTGTTATCTTCTTCTAAAAGTGGTAGCTTTAGCTAAAAATATTCCTAAACAGAACAGAAATGCAAGACTTTCAGGAGTATGCTGTTGGTTGGAGTCTTCATAGACAACATAGTGATTCCTTTTTATTTTCCCCTAATTTTTAGTGGTTCATTTTATTACAAATACATTTAATTTTGTGAGGCATGTTCTGATTTTAATTGGTATTTAACATGAGAGTTAAAACAAGCAAGTTATCGTATATTTTATTTTATTAGCATAGAATTACTGTACTGTTAAATCCAGAATAAATACTATCCATATTTAAGATAGTGTTAATTATTTTACACTGGAGTTTGTTATTTTACACTTACCAGTAAATTATTTTGGCTCAGCTGATACATATTAAATCCAGATCCTTGTGAAATATGCTTGCTTAAAGTCTTGTTTCAGTATTTCAGAGAGTATATTGCTGATAAATGTAATTAGTTTATGTAACAATTATCTCCTACCCAAGTAATACGTACAGTTGCTCCTTTTCATCTGTTGAAAGAGATTTCAGTAGAAAGTAGAAATGGCAATTGTATTTTTCCCCATAAAAGACCATTTTAAAAATTACGAAAGTTGACCATATTTTATTAGATTCCTCTTTAGGGAAATGTAAGCTCTATCTTTTTTTAAAAAAAAAAAAGTTTGTCTACAGTTTGTCTACACAGGTTTACTCTGTGGAACGATGTAGAATTGAGAGAAGCACCACTGAAACTATTATGTTTTCACATAGGCTGCGAATGCAGATACATTTGTGTGTGTGTGTACACACTCCTGCTGCTATTATATGCAAGTGGTTTTACCCAGATTTGTGCATTTTGAAATGTTGGCCAGTTCCTCTCAGTTACCTCAGTCTCCTGAATGTTTTGGTTTTTTTTTTTTTATACCCCACTGTTCAGCATCTCATTCCCAGGAAATCTCTTTCCTGCCTTTTTGGTTTCTTTGTTGTTTTCTTTAGACATACTAATGGAATTTGGTACTGTTAATTCTATGACTGCAATTATCTTTTAGAGTGGCAGACTGCTGTTTGTTCTTAACTCTGGATCAAAGAAATTTTTACACTTCAGAAAAATTAGGCTTTGTATGTTACCTTTAATGGACTTCTCAGTCTTTCTACACTAGAAATAGACTTGCAGATGATTACATACCCTGCTAATGAAAGTGCGATAAAAGATATAGTCTTTTGTTTCTCCATTGGCATCATGAACACATTTTGCTTGTCAGCTCATGCATTTGATTTTTTTTTTTTACAGATTACAGACATCTTTCAAAGACACCTAACATAAAATCTTAAAAAAAAAAAAAAAAAAGTAATGATCCAAAACGTTAAACAAGTAGCATCCTTTCTTCTAGGGGTAATCAGGAGCTACTGGACAAAAAACTTCCTTTTCATCAGATAGCAGTACTGTATCTAAACCATTTTTTTAATTTTATTTTTTCATATTTTTAGAGCTTTTTTGCTCTTTCTAATAAACAGGAAATAGAATATGTTGAATTAAAATAAATTACTTTTTAAAATCAATGATATATATTTTCAGTTCAAAGTGATGCTTTAAAATGAAGAACAAATATAGTTACAAGAAAAAAGTTCAAAATTAAAACAAAGTAATTGAATGTGAGACAAGGTGTTGGCTTTTTTGGAACTGATAAGTTTTTAAGACGTTTTTCTTTTTCAACTTATTAGGAGACAAAGTTTATTAAATTCTTGCAAAAGCTAATACTAGGAAAATTTCATCTCTGCTATTTTGATAGTTGACATTTTATATTACAGTCTTTCAAAAAATGTAGCACATTAAATCAGTCACTTTTTTGTGTTACACTTAGGAGAGCATTTTGTATAAATTTGTTCACATGGAGAAAATTATTTAGCCAACTTGTCAGGTGCACAGTTGTGCCCCTTCTCCCTTCCAATTATTTTCACTCTATCCAGAATTTTCCCTCCTCCTTCCTTGTTTTGTCATAAATTGTGTGGCACTGAGAGCTGAGGAAGTTAAAACAAACCTTAGTAAATCACTGATTGATTTTTCCAACTGTACTGATTGATTGCCTCTAAAAAACCAAACAACAAAAACCAAAACCTCAAACAAACAAAAAAAACCAATATGAGCTGAAAACTGCTAGGAACATAGTATTTACGAGTAAGAAAACAACATCTTTTACTTTCTCAACTCAAAGTAATTTTTCCACAGCCTTCTTATGGATCCTTATAGGTTTTATCTGTAAAGAAGAAGCTGTTATGCTATTCAGATATGATATATTTTAATACACACTGCATTCTGGCATGTACAGGACTTAGGCAGAAAATTTGAACTCAAAACCAATTTGAGATGATGCATGAAGCCTGCCAGTCCCGCTGCATCGTTTATTGTATCTGAAAGTTGGTGGAGGGGGAGGCAAACAAAAAGCCAGAGAAGTTGGAGCGAAAAGAGGACTTGAGAGGGCATAGAAACAAGGACTGCAAATACATGGCTGGAAAGTCACACAACAAAAAAAGACCGAGGAAGAGAAATATCATTTCAGCCATACAGTTTCTGACATCTGAATAGACTAAATCACAGCACTGAGTCTATCTGTATTTCAGGGACTTCCAGTTCATAATAATGGGAAATGGTAGCAACGGGGACAGAGGAGATTGAAGATGTTGGGAAGAGTATAATTGGTCTCTTAATAACAACATAAGAAATGTGAACTAAGAGAATTAATATTAGAAGGGGAAGTGTTGGACCCATCCAGCTACAAAGTGAGCCAATGGATCTTATAAATGTATGTAATCACTCAGGAAAATCCACAACTGAAGTACAACAGAGAGAAGGAAAAACTGTACTTAGAACTGATTTATTAGAAAACCCTCCTTTTTTTACAGTATGTCTGCATGCTACCAGCAGAAGTGTTAGGCAGAGATTCAGCTCAGGAAAGCTGGGACTGGCTGTAGCTATAGACGCAGTATTGTGGTGGAGCTTGTAACAGGTCCCTTTCCCATACTGCCAGCAGGGAGGTTTCAGACCACTGTGACTACACTGCTACCTGAGCACGGGAAATGATGCTAAATTCACCCTTGGTCTCTGTCCGGGTTGCTTGGGACCATTATATATACACATACATTATTAAAAAAAAAAAATCAAAAAACCCAAACAAAAAAACCCCTCCAAACAAAAAACCCAAACACCCACCAAAAACCCTACCTATATATATTTGAACACTATTAATTTATGAATTGTTCAAGATCTACAGCTATGCATGAGCCTGCCAGTAGCAATAAAGGAGTGACACTTCCTTTTGAAAACTTGAGGATTATTTTCTATGATTTCTTCTTAGGTTGGAATTGGTATCTCTCCTCTTTTCTCAAACATTGGATCATGTTTTCTTAAACAGCAATGGCTTTGAAAGACTTTTTTTTTTCCTAAGATGCGCTGAAATAACATTGCAGCAAAATCAAAAAAACAAATAGCAATATGACAGTTCTCTTCCCTATACATATTAAAAGCTTTCCCTGAGCTCTTGCAATGTGGGAGGTTGTTCTTACTGTCCAATGGCTCTCATCTTTCCTGAATGACTAGGAAATTTGCTTTTATTTATCACATTGACAGCTATAACAGCTGACTTGTGTGTCTCCCAGTATTTGAATAAGAGAAGGATGTTGTCACAAATGGATAGACGCAGAGAAAAATAGGTCAAGACAATCTTCTGCACCCCCTCAGACTGCCAGAGTTTACTATTCCTGTTCCCTTTGGAGGGGAGTAAGATGGGGAGGTATTATCCTTCTTTTCAGGCATAACCTGTTAGTTCATTTAACTTTTTAAGAAATGCCTTTGCTCATTTTTAGTTGGGAGGCGGGTGACAGTGGCAGTTTTGCCATTATTGTCTCAGTCATACTCCTCTTCAACAAGCAAGATGCATTTATTCATATAACCTGTGTCTTTGTTTCTCTTTAACAGTGACCTATCTCCAGTCATTAGCTTCACTTCATTGCTATTTATAGCACTGAAAGCAAGAGTCTCTTCAGTGTTTCCTATGTAAATTCCAAATTTATGTATTAGATTAAAAAAAACCCAAACACCCAAAATAAAAGCCCAAAACCCTGTGTCAGACTAGTAACAGGCACAGAAGGTCTGTGTAGAGACAGGTTGGAAATAAAGTAGGTGTTTTGCATTTACATGACAAAACCCAAAACATCTAAGAAGCCTAAATCTTAATTGACTCTCAAAAGTGTTGTGGGAATATTTTTTTTTTTTTAAATAATTACTTTTAATACTAAATAAGCCTTTCATTTTGGAAGGAGCAGCTATTGTGCCAGAAGTAATTCTTCAAGAGATTATTGTGAGAAATTCTTGTTTGTATTGCAGTAGCATCAATACTCTATAGCTTATGGATAACTTGTGAGAAGTGCTATAGAAATTTTGGATTATAAAGATATTGGTTTAGTATTTAGTATCTATTTAAGGACTTACCTAGCAGTTTCATGAAAGAAAGACTTATTGGGGGGGGGGGGGTTCTTGTGGAGAAACTGAGGTTCAGAGAGGTGAATATCCTGTAACCTTTGTCAATGACAGAACCAGGAGTTAGAGCATTGGATCAGCACAGTCATTGGTTCATGACAGCACCACATCTTGAAAGAGAAATACATTAAAAAGTAGGTGAATAAACAAGGAAAGAAAGAGACTGGAAGAGTTGAATGTTATGTTTTAGGATGCTTTGAAGTGAACTGTTTCAAGCCAGTCAGTAAAGCAACACCTCAATCCCAGCATGTCATACATCCTTCACTCCAGCTAGTCCATGCAGACTGAGTATCTTGCAGCTCTACTACAGGTAGTGACTTTGCAGTTTAGTCTGTAGAGACCTAGTCCTTCAGCTCTGGAGGCCTGTGAATCAGTCCTCTCTCTGATGGCAAACATATAATTGTCACAGTAATCTTAATCGCAACTTGCTATCAGTTGTCAGAAGATATAGTGATGTTAGCAGAGTTTTTCATAAAGCACACTGAGGTACACAAAGGTTGTGCGAGCCAGGGGAGAGGCAGAGCTTTCCTTTCATCACGTGTCTGCAGGTGATCCAGTGAGAATCTTGTTTATTAATCAGTACAAGGGTAGTACACTGTAAGTTCGTCTAACCAGAATTTGAGTAGCATAGCAGATTTGCTTAATGGAGATAAACTATAGAAAACAACAGTGGAATAATTGAGCCTTATAGTTAAACCCTACGGCATAGAGTAGATTATAATAATTTGCTAAGCAGCTTCTATCTGTCTAGATTTTTGTAGTGAGGATATGATGACCACATATAAATGCTCACAGAACATCTCTTCCACCAACACTCGCAGATGCAAACTGTTTATTTGTTGCAGCAAGCTGTGATGTTGCAAAATCACTGAAGCTGGGAAAGGCTTTGTGTGAGTGCTCTATGATGCAGCTGAAGGAGTCATTCTCTGGCCTTTTAGGAGTAAACAAGTATGGCAGTATATTTTAAGTATTCATTGAAAATGATTTTGTACTGTTACATATGTCTCCTTCCCTGGGGGTTTCTATTTGCTGTAACTTTTCAAGTTTTGTTTTTGTCAAGCCTAGATGGTATCTCTGTGATACTTGAACAGCTGAGGGGATGCCACAGCCAATTGTTATTGTGAGGTTGAAAATGATGATGCATAGAATTTGTGAAGGTAATTTGTAAATAGTGATGCCATTCTATACTCAGTGACAAATCAGTAGGTCTAGCTAATGTGTAATTAGCTCATAAGATAAACTAATTTTTTTAATGAACACTTTTTTTTGTCATGCCTTATACCAGTATAAAAAACCCCCTGAATCAGTCATAACTTTCAGCTGAGATGAAGTATATACACAATCCAAGATAGGTTTTGCATAGATTCCATAAGCCCCTTTTCACATACTATTGAAAAGGGGTTAATATAAGATTACTGATTTGCCCTGCTCCCCCCAACCTTCTCCTTTCTGGACCTGACCCAAAGCTTACAAAAGTCAGTGAAAAGATCTCTTTCTCATCAGGGATCCTTTTCACTGAATCATATCTACCCAACTATAAATAACTTCTAACTTTTTAAATTTTACGTTGCTTGAATTTTAAAATGGCAAAGATCTGGTACCAGATTTCCCATCAAGCAGTCTGATTTATCTGGCTGACACCAAACCATCAACTCTGTGCAAATCAGTGTTGCAAGGGACCATTGGGACTTTTTGGAACATTTTCATATAGAGGAATACCCTCACGTTTGCCCTGGCAGAACAGCTATCCAGAAGGTACCATGGCAAGAAGTTACTTTTATCCAAGCAGATGCTTTCCTTGCCATCATCAGCAATGTCAGCTGGTAGCTGCTTAGTGCAGAATCCATCCTAAAGTATGCAACAAAGGTGCTAATGATGACAGAGCCAATTTCATCAGCATTATCGAACTAGAATATTGTTAATTAAATTATCACTCCTAAAAACTGCAAGTGAGCTTTATTGGATATTTTAAAAGTGTCTCTAAAGTAGGCATATAGTTTGAATGAGCTACTGCATTTTAATTTAATGTTCATGTTAATTTGGCAGTTATCAATCAAATACTCAAATAACAATGTTTTCTTTTCTTTTGTGTTTTTTCACTAATAATTTTAAGCAGATTTATTGTCTGGAAGCTGCCACTTATCTTCCATATCCAAGCAGACATAATTACTAGAGGATAGAAATATTGGTATGTCAATTTGATAAAAATTCATACCTTCAATTAGCTGATGCACAAAACCAAGCTTTTTAAGACTTATAAGAAGCAAAAGGTTAATTTCCTGTCTCACAGTACCATCTTCTTAATTCCTTTCACAGTCTTTTCAATGAATGATAACTTCACAAAGAAACAGATTAATAAAAAAAATTGCAAAAAGGATTCTCTGTCAACAACACCAATAATTATCTCTCCAGTCAAATGAGTTCTGTTGAAAGAGACTTTGTATAATATTACACTTTGTAATGTTTCTTTAACATAACATGTTTCAATTATATAACTGACACCCTACTGCCATACCTTACTCTGTCAAAGTCATCTGTCCCCATGTATAAGAAATCTTGTGCAGAGGGCTAGTTCAAAGGTGCCAGCATGGTTCAGGTTTGCTTTTAGTGCCATTCAGTCATTAGCAGGGACTAAGAAAGTAGTGAAATCCTAATGGCTTCAGTGTATGCACTCGTTCTTCACAAATATTTCATCTTTTTATTAGGCTGTTTACAACTTTGCATAATTACTTCTATTATTACTGGTTTTGTCTCTCTATATATGTTTGTCATACTTTATATTGATTTATAATTTTTAATCATCTCGAAAAATGTTGAGAACACTCAATTTCTGTTTAAATCAATAGCATTTTTGTTTTAAAAATAAACCTTAAAGTCAATTTGTTTATGGATCTATAGTCAGAATTGATCTCACCTAGGTTTTATTTCTTTCCAACATATGAATAATTATTTTCATGCAAGAATTGCTATAGTCAGCAACAATGTTTTGCTTAACCTAGTACTAAAAGATTGTGTTTACACTAACAAACTTTTAAAACCCTATAAGGATTGTACTTATTTTTTTAATAGATCAAATAATATTGTATAGTCCACTCTGCATATGGAAAATAATGTACCTAGATGATGCATTAATCCAGGGAGATTAGCCTGGATTATACCTAGCTACCTGGATTGTAATTCTGCAAATAACTACGCATGTGCTTAACTCAAGACGCACAGGAGTTCCGTTATCATGATTACACTCATGGCTAGAATGAAGTACAATGAACAGAGTGGTCTTATGTATCATTATAATACGTAAGAACACATTATGATTTCTTTCAGATTTTTTTTTTTGCATCATAAGAATGATTTATTCAAATTTTTACTCTGTTCTATATAAGCAGTTGAAAGGAATTCCTGGAGGTAGCAAATTAAACTTATATTCAAGTATCCTGTGGATTGCTGGTGTCTCCCAGGAGGTGAGCTGAGAAGAAACTGGATCACCATTTGTTTGCATCCCTGTTACAGAATATTAACCAAATGCTTTCAGGCCAGCAATGAATTATTTTTTCACTGTGATACATAACTTGCCTTCTCAGTTTTCCTTTTTTTCACCTTCATTGGCAGTTTATAATATGGACTGTAAATAGAGAGAGGGGCTAATATTAAAAATCTTGGCAGCAAAGAAAGCCAACAGGATGCTGGGTTGCGTCAACAAGGGCATCACCAACGGAGATAAAGAAGTCATTGTCCCACTCTACTCAGCGCTTGTCAGGTCACACCTGGAATACTGTGTTCAGTTTTGGTTCCTGCTATACAAAAAAGATGTGGACAGGCTGGAGAGGGTCCAGAGAAGGGCCACAAAGATCATCAAAGGACTGGGAAGCCTGCCATATGAGGAAAGGCTGAGAGAACTGGGTTTGTTCAGCCTTGAGAAAAGAAGGTTTAGGGGAGACCTTATCACCATGTTCCAGTATTTAAAGGGTGGCTACAAAGAAGATAGAGACTCCCTTTTTCAAGGAGTCACATGGAAAAGATGAGGGGTAATGGGTACAAGTTACTCCTGGGGAGATTCCAATTGGACACAAGAGGAAAATTTTTCACAATGAGAACAATCAGCCATTGGAATAATCCCCCCAGGAGAGTGGTGGATTCCCCAGCATTGGACACTTTTAAGATTCAGCTGGACAGGGTGCTGAGCCATCTTGTCTAGACCGTGCTTTTGCCAAGAATGGTTGGACCAGATGATCCCTGAGGTCCCTTCCAACCTGGTATTCTATGATTAAAAATCTCTGTTGCCTTATGTTTTTTCTCATGAAGTCAATGTTAAATTGGGGCGGGGGGGGTGGGGGCGATGTTTGTGTGAATCACTTTCGAAGATCAGCTAGAAATGCTACCTGGCAATTTCTAGAGTCTTGGCATGACCCGGGATATTGATATTATAGATCCCTCCTGTTTCCTTTCTGTGGCACGTTAGTTCTGGCTCCTGTTGTTCCACTGGCTCTGAAGCTTCTGAAAGTGTAATAGAGGTGGTTTTGGGTTTGGTGGTAAGGCAAATGTTTTGCAAACCTTCTGGACTGTTGCAGTTGCATAAAGTTGTAGAGGACTACATGGTACTCACTTCCAGTCCACTAGGATTATGAATGAAATACAGGGATTTATTTGTACCTGATAATATTGCATGTCAGTTGCTGCTTGTTCTTGCATCCCAGCAAGCTTTCAGAATCACATACAGCAAGTTACTACCCTGAAAGATAACATGTCATGCCTGTAACTTTCATTTAAGTATCCTTTGCAGGAATAAACCCTTTGAAATAAGACAAAATTAAACATCATACTCGGTTTATAAAGGCTTCAATCGCTGTAGATGTGGGGTCAAGTAAAGTTCAGTTTGAAACAAATTAAGAAAAAAAGAAGGATAAAATCAGCCTTAATGATGGGTCAGAGACTAAGCACTTATTTGAAAAGCATGCACTTATCTGAAGAACAACATAGCTAATTCATTTACCAAAGTGAGGAGGGGGGGAAAGGCAGCGGGTGGGGGAAGATGTCTTTACAATTGATATATACTTTATGGACAGAGTGGGACTGATACAATTGTTCCATTAAGTGCAGGTATTTTTATGGCTTAAGCCTCTGAAATCAATGCCACTAGTCTCATCAATGAAGCAAGATTTGACTTTGAGGGAATTAATGCAACTCAAATGAGACTGGATATAGATTTAATGAAGGAATATATTTATATTATAGATCTAAAATGATTTGACAAACTAGCCTAAAAATAGTAATGTTCCAACCCGGAACAGGAAAAACTGGATTAATGTTAACGGGCTTTATTTAAACTCAATGAAATCCACGAGAGAGACTTTCTTATGTGGAGGATTATTGCTTACAACAGGAATCTGTATAAAACTCCAAGATTTTTGAGACAAAGTCTTTAACTAAGAAAGATATTCTAAAGGGAAACATACTAATTTAGTACTCACCAAGCTTTTTAGAGCAAAGAAATGCTGATGCAGTTTCACAGATGAGATGGCATTCTATACACTGCATAAACAATAACATCATCTTTTTAGGACAAATGATCCTTCATTTCCCTCTTTGGAAGACTTTCTTTTCGCAGTTACTGAAACATACCTATGCCTTAACCATTCTGTTCCAATATCCTTTGGGAAAGGATAGCACTTGGTCAGGATGAGTCCTGACTAAACAAATATGAGGAAAGAGATTTGATACCCAGTTAATGATGACAGGAACACGTCAGGATAAGAAAGAGAAAAATAGCATAAGCTATTTTGAAGTAAGTTTTCAACAGTTTGAAGCATCTGCAGAGGCAAAGAAAAACCTGCAAAATCACTGAGATTAACATGTATCCTGACTTGAATCAATAACAAATACCACTGCCATACACGTGGAAAATCAGACTTATTTTTTTTTTTTTTTAACAGGTCCTTGGCCCAGGCAAGTCTATTGCTCAACATTTCTTTGATGTTGTTTTTATGGGTGTGGATTTTTGTTTGGACTAAAGGAAAAGGGTGACAGATTACTTGGGATCTCTATCAAAAAGGATTAAGCACAGGTTTCAGAGTGTTACTGCAAACTGGCTGCCACTACTCTGTAAAGGAACCAGTTCTGTATTACTGTCTTTGGAGCCATTCTCTGAAGAAATGTCTGTGGCTTTATTATGGCAGTGTTATAGGCCAACTAGACTAAGCAGGATCTTTCACGCAGCCTAAAAGGCAGACTAAAAGACTGAACTTGACAAGAAAAATGTAAGTATTCTTATTGTGACTCCCTTGTACACATGCAAGCTGTTGACAAAATTCACCTCTACTTTCATGCTTTCAAAACAATCAAACAGAACTCAGAGGACAGTGACAATTCCTTAATAGTTGTTCAGTTGGTTTAGTGAGTTAAAGAAGGTGTTATTCATATGCACTCTTTTATGATTTAATTCATGGCACTGCCCATATGGACCCTTTTTCTAGATGAAGGGATATCATAGCTTAAAAAAAAAAAAAATTCATTTAAAGAATCATAGCAGTAAAAAAGTATTTCTGCAACTGAAGCAGAAGTGTTACTCTGAAAGGCAATTGTATGAATGAGTTTCAAAGTCCTCGTTGTCCTATATTTACATCATAAGTTTTCTAAAAAGAGTCTTCAGTCCCCTGCTGTGTATTGTAAAACTTGATTGTTCTGTTCTTTCGGAACAAGAGCAATTAAGATGTAGATCATGCAAAACATTTCTGGTTGTACAGTCACTAAAAGTGATCTCTCTGGCCCTGTCATGGCACTGCTGGGAATGTTCGAGGGCTGCTGCAGTGACACCAGAAAACAATCTTAATGCTGCCCATCTCAGCCACCATTAGAGGGTTACAAGCTGGTGCTGGTCTATCCAAATTTTCTCCTCCTTATTAAGAAGATAAAAAAATATTGAATCTATCATGTTTATTATTGCAGATAATACCATCTTTCATTATTTAAATTTCATTCTATTCTATCTTTTTGTTCCAGGTGATTAAAAAATTTCAAAATGAAAATTGTATTTTATGGCCTAATTGTTTTAAAGCATAACGTAGACAAAGCAATGGAAAAGTATAGTGGCTTTAATGTAGTCTGGCACCTGTACGTTTCACATACTTTATAGAGAAGCTTTATGTATAACAGGTACCTACAGTCCTTGTCTCTATAAATACACCTCAAAGTGGTTTTACCTGATGTTTTTAGATGAAAGTGAGTTCTTTATTTCATTTTGTTGTTTGCTTATAGATTTGAGGCACTATGTGAAGCCTGTCTCCTTTTACTAGAAGTGGTCCCTAAGAAAAATATAGATGAAAGCCAGTCTGAGATTGAAGTTCTGTTCTCCACTTAGACCTGTGAAACCACAGAGCAGACGATGGAAACTCGTGTTAATGTTTTCAAAGGAGCTTTACCGAGTAAGTGCTCTGTGCCATTTTGCTTCCTCAGCAGCCCCACCTGATGGAGGAACTTGTTACAACAGAAGGGATATTCACACCATCAGATTTAAGGCATCTAACGTTCCTAAAGCAGGTGCCTAGGCTGTGAATATAGCAAAGAGGGTTTTGTGTGCCAACTGATTGTACCAGGAAATATGTTCCTAGTTCAGGTACCTAGATTAGAAATTAGTGTGCATAAGCATAGTGTCCTGCTGTACTACTTTCTTACTAAAAAATGTAGCCACATTACAGTATTCTCTTTTTGGATTTCATGCTGCTTATGTGACATGATCAATGTTATCAACCCTTTTCCATTGAAAGTATTTCTCCAAAATGGAAAGAGAAACAAAGGAAGAAAATATTCCATGTGAAACTGGAGGAAAACCCAATTTCTGTTTTTCAAATTTTAGGTATTTTGCCATTTGTCACGTAATATCTGGCAGGTAGGTTAAAATCCTTTGTCAGAGAATGGTAAACCAGAAGCAGGAAAGAAGACATTTCTGGGCTCTAGCCTGACTCTCCAGCTTGTAAGAATCTGCATCTGGCTCAGAGAAATGGTCACAGAATCATTTAGGTTGGAAAAGACCTTTAAGATCATCAAGTCCAACTGTAAACCTAACACTGCCAAGTCCACCACTAAACCATGGCCCTAAGTGTCACATCTACTCGTCTTTTAAATACCTCCAGGGATGGGGACTCCACCACTTCCCTGGGCAGCCTGATCCAATGCTTGATAAGCCTATCGGTGAAGACATTTTTCCTAATATCCAATCTAAACCTCCCCTGGCACAACTTGAGGCCATTTCCTCTTGTCCTATCACTTGTTCCTTGGGAGAAGAGACCGACCCCCACCTCGCTACAACCTCCTTTCAGGGAGTTGTAGAGAGCGATGAGGTCTCCCCTCAGCCTCCTTTTCTCCAGGCTAAACAACCCCAGTTCCCTCAGCCGCTCCTCATAAGACTTGTGCTCTAGACCCTTCTCCAGCTTCGTTGCCCTTCTCTGGACACGCTCCAGCATCTCGACGTCCTTCTTGTAGTGAGGGGCCCAAAACTGAACACAGTAGTCAAGGTGCAGCCTCACCAGGGCCGAGTACAGGGGCACGATCACTTCCCTACTCCTGCTGGCCACACTATTTCTGATACAGGCCAGGATGCCATTGGCCTTCTTGGCCGCCTGGGCACACTGCTGGCTCATGTTCAGCCGGCTGTCGACCAACACCCCCAGGTCCTTCTCTGCTGGGCAGCTTTCCAGCCACTCTTCCCCAAGCCTGTAACGTTGCATGGGGTTGTTGTGGCCAAAGTGCAGGACCCGGCACTTGGCCTTGTTGAACCTCATACAATTGGCCTTGGCCCATCAATCCAGCCTGTCCAGATCCCTCTGTAGAGCCTTCCTATCCTCAAGCAGATCAACACTCCCGCCCAACTTGGTGTTGTCCATAAACTTACTGAGGGTGCACTCGATCCCCTCATCCAGATCATTGATAAAGATATTAAAGAGAACTGGCCCCAATACTGAGCCCTGGGGAACACCACTTGTGACCAGCCACCAGCTGGATTTAACTCCATTCACCACAACTCTTTGGGCCCGGCCATCCAGCCAGTTTTTTTACCTAGCAAAGAGTACGCCCATCGAAGCCATGAGCAGCCACTTTCTCGAGGAAAAGGCTGTGGGAAACGGTGTCAAAGGCTTTACTAAAGTCTAGGTAAACAACATCCACAGTCTTTCCCTTATCTACTAAGCGGGTCACCTTGTCATAGAAGATCAGGTTAGTCAAGCAGGACCTGCCTTTCTTAAACCCGTGCTGACTGGGCCTGATCACCTGGTTGTCCTGGTCATTATACTGAGTCACTGATATCCAACACTCTTTCCTATCTGGCTGCAGTTCTTTCTGTATGATCAGATTTGCTTCCCAGAGCAACTAAATAAAAGGCTGCTTCTCCCTGGTAACTAGCTGTTATGTTAGGTATCCTATTCCAGTAGTTTATGATTTTCTATTGACATATATTTAAAAAAAAAAAAAAAAAGCTGAGTCTCCAAAACTTGATATAAAATTTGGGTCATAATGAAAGAACCTTTGACGTTTACATAGTGTCAAATAGCAAAGCATGTTTATTTGCTTTTTATCTTACTTAGACAGAGCCCAAAGCATTTTACAGATCTGTTATGAAAACAAATAAGCATCAAGCCATGATGTAAAAATTGTTGTATCTTTCACATTGGTAGAACAATAGCTGAGTTGCGGTTGTGATGCTACAGAAATCATTTCAGACGTTTCTCAAGTGTCAGTCATCTCTTCTGAGCAAATGAATGCTCAGTGAGGAGTTAAGTCTTGGGCATATACAGGCTTATGAATAAGAATAAGAAGTGGCATGATATAGGGCAATAGGTTGCTATTCAGAAGACCTAGCTCTGCCATGAAGTGTTTATATATATAATGCATGGTCAGTCAATTTGCAATGGCTTTCTAAAAATTATAGGCACCTTTTTCCTAATATTTCATGACTCCCCCTCCTTTTAGTGGCATCTATGGGACCCATGATTCCCAGACTGAGAAAGGGGACTTTGTGAACTAAACTCCCTTTGCATCCTGCCCTGTTTCATGTTAACATAAACCATTAGAATGGTGACAAGCATGCACCTTCTTCTGGTGACAACATTATTTGAGTTCCATTTCTGGCCTTAAAATTTCACATGTACATTCAGAAAGCTTGCGAAATATCCTTGGATTTCATTATCCCTTGATAAGCAGAGGAATTTGAATCAATTCTTTCAGTCATCTTTAGTGTAGACTTAACTACAAATTGCTATAACCCAAGATGCTGTCAGATACTTCAGAGGTTAAAATTCTAATGATGAAGCAGCAAGGTATCCCAAATGAAGAATTTCTTCCTTCTAAATTTCCCTTTCAGTTAAATTTCTCTACTAGTAATGCAACTACTTGGTTGCTAGGCTGTCTTCCAAGTTTTTTTGTGCTATGTGAACTTGTGGTCAAACATATGGGTGTCTGTCAATGTCAGCACATTTGGATTTTCTTCATTCATACAGTGTAAATACATATTTCTGCTAATACTGTTGAGTTTTGTATAACTGAAGACTTTAATTTATGTTAAGAGCTATTCAAAGGCTCTCAGAAGAGGAGTAATTGTGTTTCATTTGATGTTGAGGAAATCAAAAAAACAGCCAAAAATATATTACTTGGTTATATTTGAAGTGTAATAGTGCTGGGGAAAAACATTACATAGCTATCTACAAAGCAAGAGATAAAATAGTGTGTGTCTCAAAGGTATTTTGACAAACAGATGTACAATTCCAAAAGGCAGTTCATCGAAAGGTACTATGATGAGTTTATTCACCCTTTAAGTTCCCTAAAAATTGTTAGCAACGTCTTTCATCTGCACACTTAGACTCACAATAGCAGGTTATTTGCTTACCACCCTTAAATAAAATACTTTACTACTTTCCCTCTGCGCTATTGACATGTTTAGTTACCTGAATATAGAATCCCTTCTTCCCTACAGAGAACCTGACATACTCTGAGCGCTATGTTGTAAACTTCTTCCTAGAAATGTTCCAGATATAAAGTACTACTTCTGGGAATCAAACAATACTCTGTGAATTAGCCTTCAGTTATGTTCCAGTATGATTCCTATAGGAGCTGACACCCTGGGCTCAGTCCTCTGGGACAGCAACATATGCTGATGCCAGAGGCAGGGAGAAACATGGATCTGATATTTGCTTATTGGTATATTATAGAAACTATAAATAGCATTTTATCTGGCTCATATGTTTCTCCCCTCCCCAGCTTCTGTTTGATTACCTTCACTTTTCCAGTTTTCTCTCCACGAGTCTACTATATTTTCCACAAATGTTTTTGAAACTGGACCACAGTACACTATTGTTTTCTTTCACTCACTCAATCAATCTTAACTGCTGTAAAAGTTCAAACCACTGCCCCTCCTTTCTTCTCTTTAAGTCCCCAGTGTGTCCTAACATCACTGCTGTTTCTTTTATACATTTTCCTTCAGATGGTCTGAATTTCATCTTTGATTTGGATACTGACACCTTTTTCTCAACTTTGACTTTCCTAAAAACATCATCCTCTCTCTCTGTTTCTCTTAAATGAACTTCACCAGTCAGATTGGCCTTTACAGTTCTAACTCTGTTCAATGTATTCATCAAGGTCATCTTATCAAGTCTTTATTTTCTTATACAGTTTTCATGCATCTTCACATCACAAACGTCATACTTCATTGATCTCTGTCAGCACAAATATTACCAGCTTCTCTTTCCTCCCCACGCCCCCATTTTCAAGCAATTTTATGAAGTGCAGAATAATTTTCTTAGCCCAGGTTGACTAATAACGTTCAATCCTTCCTAAAAGCCTGTGTCTTGCACAAGAAATTAGAGAATTATGAGAGCAGAAAATCAAGAAGACAACTGCTAGGATGAACCACATGGTGTAGTAATCACAAAAAATTTTAGAGACAACTTTTCCCAAATTATCCCCTGGATTTCCCAATGTTTCCTGCTTATTGTGTATATCTTTTGTTCCACTGCTGGCACTCCAGGGACTTTTTATATTGTACTACAGAGTGTTGGAGTGATCCAGGTACCTGCTCATAACTGCAGAGAGCTGTTTGGTGGGATTCGGTGGGACTGTTCCCATAGCTTCTGCATAAACCTCAGCCGTTGCTTTCTTTCTGAGAATATTACTGAATACTTGCCCAGCACACACAGCTCTGAGAGAACATCCTATAATGCTGCAAGTAGGTGTAGTAGGTGTTCATTTGCAATTGTGTACATTCTTTTTCAACTAAAATCTGTTCTTCACCTGCTAATGAGCAGAGCCTATTCGTGTTGAATTTATATTCTTTCTGACACCCACCATTTCTCTTTTGCTGAGTGCAAAGTTGTTTTGAAACAACACCATCAGAAATGTACTAAATGGACTTGCTGTCATTCATTGTTATAAGGGCCTGTATGAATAAGACAGTTTTCTTCCCAACAGAAATGTGTACTAATAGTCAAACGACCTGCAAACACAATCCAACTCTCATTAAAGTTAATGGGAATCAGGTTTCAGACTTGTCTGATGACTGACAGGACACCACTTAGTAAGAAAGTTTGTTTAGGAAGGAAGAAAAATTACCGTCAGCTCTAAGATGCTTTAAATAATTTTTTCCTCTTTCTGTTTCCCTTAAGTTTTTCCAAAACTCATTTAAAAAGACCTTCTAAAGTATAACATTTGAAGAATTACACCTTCCTGAAGCACTTTTTTTAGGTATTCCTTCTCCCTTTCCTCAGCCCCTGGAAACAAACATAAGCTTTTGCTAGGCATCATACTGCAGCTTTAAATTTTTCAAATGGAAAAATAATCTGTTTTAGCAGTTCAGCACAACATTTTGGGTGAGACATTGCCTAAAATGGAAGGCTGAATTTTTTTTGTTATTTTACCATGATGCTACTCTTCATAGCTCTGGTGCAGAAGATATTGTAATGCTTTTCTCCCCCCCCCCCCCCCACACACACACACACACACACTTATTTATTGTTTCTTAGCTTGGTTATGTCCAGTTCAACACTAAGTAGGCAATGCTATTAAATTCTAATCACTTGGTTGAACAAAAGCCTGCTTCATAAATCATTCTTTAATAGCCTGTCTAAAACTTCTTTAGGGTGTTGCAGCTGCATTGCAATGTTGCTTAGCCAGTCAGACTCTAATTATAGAAATTATACATCCAGCAGTTAAAACAGTAAACAAGCTTCTCAGATTGGTGCAGTAATCCTATGTCAGTTAGGATCTTTCATGTTGATTCTGGATTTCTGTCACTCTCTAATCCTGCTGTGCCCTGAAATATCTACTATTACATATTGCCCCTGTACTACTTGGACTTCACATAGAGAGCTGTTTAAACTGCTGTTTATAGGCTGCCTCGCTAGATTACTTCTTTAGAAGTACACATAAGTGATTTAGCAATTAACTCAAAGAACATAACATAATTAAAAATATTCTGTAGCATGAAGCAGTACCATTGAATACAGTATAGAAGAAAGAAAAAATCATACTCATAATTTCTGGGTCATTATTTTAGTCTCCTGGTTATGTTATGTAAAATCTAAATAATACAAGAAATACTACTAGCACTGTTGTTTTAGAACAAGGAGTAAAATTAGAGTAGCTGTAAGGTTCTTGTCAAATGATTTCTGTGCCATCCATCACCTAACCATTCTCCCTTCTCTCTTTTTTTTAAATAGTAGTTATTTCTATCACAAAGTTTGGCAGCATTACAGTTGCACCCTAGGAACTGGTTGAAATGTGAAGGGATCATGTAGTTAACCAAATGTAAAGTGTTAATTGTTTTCCAACTTCTTACTGTTAGTATCAAAATTTCCTTTTAGCAACGTAAGATGTACACTAAGACGACGACAGGAAAGAGTTGCAGGAGGAGGGAGGTACGGAAGACAGCAAGAAGGCTTAACTAAGTATTTGCAGTATAAATTTAAACCATTGATCTAGTTTTTCTCTCTTCTGCTATTTTTTAATTTCTTTTTTTATTAATTTTTCTTTATGACATTGTGTTATGACCTGAGTGTTGGGACAAAACTTCCGTTTCAATCCATCAGTTATAGCCTACCTACAGTAACTCTAATAAAACTGTTATCAGTTTTATGGGATGCAAAAGCTATCTAACAGAATATGGCTGGCAGAAACATGGTTCAGTCTTACTTTTGTAGAAACCAGCATACTTAGAGATCATTAGCATTTTCAACACATTTAATCTAATAATCCAACTCAGGATATGTTATCTGGGTGGCTGACAAATGGGAAAGCTATCTGCCACATTCTCCAAGACTTGAAACAAAAATGTGGGCAGGCTGCTTCCTCAGTAATTTTGTTGAACAACAGAAGAGCCTTGCATCTGTCCTTATGGACTGCTACTGAGCTGTCTTTTGTAGGATCAAGAAACTTTGTTTGTTTGGGGTTTTTTTTAACAGTTCTCTGTATGCTTCTTTACCTTAAAGGCAGTAATCACGTTTGTCTCAAATTAACATCTGTGCCTACCCAGAATTTCCTAAATTGTCATGTTTATAGTTTAACAGTCTTGAACTGGATGAACTGAAAAGAAGATAGTTGTCATTTGGCAGATAAAACAATAAAATGCTGCCCAGTGACAATCCAGTATTACCAATGAGTGTTAGTTTCAGACACTACATTGACACAAAACTACTTTTACTCAGCCATGAGGCTAAAACAAAGTTTCATTACCTGGCGTTATTGTATAAAAAGACCAAAGAAAGGCCTATGTTTTTGTGTAAACCATTGAGTGGGAGAGGTGGGTTTTTTCTGAGCCTCATTCATGCACCAAGCACTTCCGTGCACACATGAGCCTCCCCTGACCCTAGTGAGAAGTAGCAAATCCCAAAGCTCCCAATATTGCCATTGTCTCTGTGGGCTGGAGGCCTCCCACTGCCAATACATGCAACCGTATGGAGATTAAGGGGTAGATGGCATCTGCTGCATAGGGATGAACTCAGACTGATTTGCTCCGCTGGCTGCTCATCCTGACTTAAGTCCTGGCAGAGGAGGAATTACTAACAGTTTACTTTTATGTCGGCATAATCAAATAAAAGCTGTTTGAAGGGTAATAGCTGGAAACATAGTTAAGAATTTGTCACAGAAGCAGTTCAAGAAAAATAAAGGCAATACTAATTATTTTACAAGTAATTTCACCAAATATGATGCCATGAAAAAGAATCATGGTTAGCAGTCATCTAATTCCCCAGAAAATTGGAGCCAGTCCAGTTTATGCTGGTCTGTGAATTTGTTTACTACAAATTTCTTCAATGCTTGATAGTTCATTCATTCAAAACTTTGCAGAAAATGATTCAGCAGTTCTTCAAATGTTTTTGAAAACTTACATATTGGTTAACTTTTATGAAGCCATTTAACAATCCTTACAGCATTCTGATAACTATCAAACAAGGATGATGCCACAAGCTGGTTATTAGCAGTATAAGTTTTTCAAAGGAAGGAGTTCTTCCTTCTTACAGGAAGATGAGACCACATCTTTGTTAGGGCCCCTAAGCACTGCTGCAGTGTAGGTAAAATAGATACTGAGAGACACTGAAGTCATGTCATTTCTGTGAGCTTTGAATCCATTCCTAAATGTAGATTCCTTGCAAGACATGAATACAGTGTTTACAAATTCAGCCCAAGTTGCATAATTCAAATCAAAATACAAAAAAGTCAAGTGCTCAGCAGTTTCTCATTGCTCATAAGATCTTCTTTCATAATATCTGCTAGCTTGCCTGTTGTGAGGCAAGCTTAGTCATTTCTGCCTGATGACTTCTACCACAGGTAGGCAGCAAAAGGGGCCACCACCACCTTCATGAGCTTGCCAGATCACTCAGAAAGCATAATTTAAGCACTCACAAAAGAAAGGAAGGGTTTTAGTTAAATGATTCTTCTTGCCTTTGCTCTAACAGTCTTTGCATTGGCTTGCTGATGACTTGCAGGCTGTGAATTCATAGGTTGTACTGACATAAATACAATTTTTTATATTGGTATTCATTGCAAATATTTATGAAAGAAGCTACCTTTTGCTGCAAAGTTCTACTTGGATTAATGTTGTGACAAGTTTATAGTAAGTTAACAGGTTCATCTGATGAGCATAAGGCACTGGAATACCTTCAAATAACGTAACACTCAATCAGATTCTTTTTTTTTCTTTTTTTTTAATCTTTGTAATGGCTAAACTGAAACAGATACTGTGTGAAGTCTAATGTATTCTAGTCCAATGAGCATTTGCTTCTTATCATGCATTTTAGCAAATGATGTGTTACTAAATTTCAGTTGAAATATGACCTTGGGCAGAATGGGCACCGCTGCATAAAATCCTAGAAGTCTACACTAGGTATACAGAAATCAGCATGGTGGGTTTTTTTCTTTTTCTTTCAGCTTGGGCTATTTAACAAGCATGGTTAACACCATAAGCATTACATCTATTTCTTTAGTGATAAACTACTATTAAACCAGTATTTTGCCTGAAGAGTCATGGGAGCATGATACACTGCTACCCAGATTGTGGAAATGTCTCCATCACACATTTCTATGTACAGCACCTAGCTCACGATGTATGCTCATGGATCCTTGCTGCAAAGGTTTCCAGAGGTTTCCTCTCTTGCTACAGTTCCACACACAGCAATCAGGTCTGTTTTCTGTTGAGAAAATGGATCAGTAGCATTATGTTGTGTTGACACCCAGAAATGAGTTGGCTCTGTGTCTTTTCTGGAAGATGCAGTTTATATCAGGTCTCCTGACTGCATTCTTCCTCTTGTTCCCCTTCTTCCTTTCCTACTCTACGTTCCTGGGGAGAAACTGCAAACAAAATAAGGCACAGGCTGCAACCAGCAACAAAGAAACTCTTCAAGAGCCTTCCATTAATTATCCATTTCAGTAGATTTTCCTGCTTGATGACACGTTTCCTTTCAGAAGTTGCATGCTGGTAGGATTGACACCTCACTTTATACCAAGAAGTATAATTTTGCTTGCAGCTCAGTTTTGTGGGAATCAGAGAGAATTTCTTCCACCCAGTGGTCATTGATCAGCTTATTAATTAGCAAGAGCTGAGAGGTTTGCAGTAGGTGGATGTAAGCAAATGACATGAAAAGCAGGTTGTCTCTCAAATATTGCTACTCCAGAAAGCAACTCGGTCCTGCAGAATCGACACTCCTGCTCTCACAATGTGAACTAGAGCAACACATCTAATGCAATTATAGTATAAATAAATAGCTATTTAAAAATCTGGCCAAATGCACTCCCTCCACTATCAATATTTTGTTGGACAGTTTTCTAAAGTCTTCTACAGCATTTTTACTTGTCTCCATCAGGGCTTGTTTCACTATGGTATTTTGGTATTTGACAGGTACTTGTGTATTCAAGTTAAAAGGAAAATGAAGAGGAAATAAAAGACTATTGATTTGTCTAATAACAAGTCAATTACACTTAATATGTGCTCTTCCTCAGGTGAGTATAAAAGGATAATAAATCTTAATTTAAAAGAGAGTGATTAATTCAACCTTGTTCCATGCTGCCGTTTTCGGTACGTAAAGTGACTATGAAGTGATCCAATAGCAATTTACACCCACTTCTTGCATGCTCCAAATGCTGATGCTAGCTATGTTGAACAATATTAGTTATTTTAAAATATCTAATTATTTTTAATTAATATAGCTGCCTTTATGTAAAGAAAAAGACATAGTAACTCAGATTTTTGCCATTTCTTTTATAGAGTTGCACACACATGCAAGCATTTTGCATGTATATTGAAAGTGGTGTCTCTTCTTTGTATACATAGTTATATGCATTTACTAATCCACTGAATAAGAAGTGGAAGTTTAAGCTAAATTAAGAGATCAAAGACAAATTTGGAATAATGTATGATTCATGAGAAATAGAATTATAAGAAGGAAAATAATGAACACTCATGTAATTACAGATGTGTATAAACTAAGTGGATACATACTGGGAAGATATAAATAGATATAAATGCCATACCATCATTTACACTTACTTTCTAATGTGTGATTCTGTTGGAAAACGTTGATTAATTAATGTGGAAGATAGAGACTCAGTATTTTTAGTGGGGTAGGTTTGTTTCATTTTAACAAAAGCAGCTGATTCATTCTTGTATTTGCTTTTAGGTTGATTTTTTTTTTTTTTTTGTCTCCCAATTAAGTTTTTGCTTGCTTCAACAGAAATCTGACATCCAAAATAATTTTTACCAATTTCTATGTTTAGATACTTATTAAAGTATATCAAATGCATTCTGGCATTTTGTAGACTTTCCTCATTAACATGGATCAGGTCGAGAATCAGCGTGTCTGATTGCCAGCTAAGTTTTTATTTCTATTTTTACACGGTGTATTAGTGCCAGCTAAAAAGCCTCAAGTACATTTTCTGCCTTCCTTTCTAAGAAGTGGCAAAGATGCATGCTTTCTATTTGGCTTCTCTCCTGCTGCACATGAAAACTTTGTTCATTAAATTTTCCTTAATGATGAAAAGAAGAGTCTCTGAGGGACTGCTTTCCAAATGTAGAACATTATTTTTGGGTTTAGTGGCTTCATTTGTTTTAGTGAAGAAGCAAAAGGGTAGGAGAAGGAAGTTAGGTAGGGAAATACTTTCAGCATCTGTGGGAAATTAGTCTTGACCAGCTACCCTCTTGAGAAAGTTATGAGCTACAATAAGCAATTTCCTATATTTTAGAAGATATTAAGATTTATTAGAATACACATTTAATTAGGGATTCTTCAGTGATGGTGAGGGTTACTGATTTTGTTGTGTTTCCAGGGATTCTAAGAGAATTACGTTCCCACTCCAAGTGGGGAAGGGTAGAAGGGAGAACTTATAAAATGTGTTCCATTATTCCTTCCTACTTTTAGTTTTTCTGTTTTAATAAACTAGCTTATTTTTTGTCCCTCTTCCATTCTCTGGATGTTTACCCTCTCTTCTTTTCTCATTCTATATTTTAATGCAATCTTTGTTTCTCAGTATGTTCTGCTGTTTGTTCTTTCCTTCTCCTTCCATACGCATTATGCTGCAGTTTTCCCCCATCTTCCTTTTCCTCTTGTGATATTCCCTGTGCTGCCTCCTCATCCCTCTTTTCCTTTGTTTTGTCTCTCCAATGCTTTTCTCCAATTCATCTTTCTCACTTCAGTGTCATTATTGTGCTCACCTTTCTAAGTCAATTGCTTCTCTGTATCCTATCCTTTCAGAAGGAAAAATATTCTTTTATGTTAATTAGAGGGGGTCCTTTTTCAGGTATTCATGAAAAATTATTCCAGGTATAAAATATACTACACAAAACAACTCTAATTAGTACACTGAATAAGCTTCCGTTGTTGTTCAACTGCATTGAACATTATTCATTATATCACAAACAGGGGATGTTGTGATATGGAACATACTCTAAGACATTTGAATTATGCAAAGAAGAAACCATTCCTAATTATTTTAGAAATGCTATGTTTTTTTTTTATTTTTATATCATAAGTTTACATTCATTAATAATATTAGCAGACAATACATAATTTTTTTTCAAAAAACTCTTAACTTGAATTTTTTCTTTCTCAGGTATGTCAACAAATAGTTTTCCTTTCAGCAGGGGAAAAAAAAAACATTTTGATATTTTAAAATGTTTTTCTTCAAAATTAAATTTTGACAGTTGACACAGCTTGCAAAGATTTCAGTATGAATGAGCATGTGTTCCCAGATTGGTAGCTGTCCTAGCAAAGGTTTTGTGGAAGATTTGAACAGGTCTGGTGGTAGTTCAACAGTTCTTGGAGTCAGAGTTAACTGGTAATTAGAAATAACTGAATAACTTGTTTAACTAGAATTAAAAATAACATAGTTCTATTTTGCAACTTAAAATTAATTTGATTGGTTAACCTTAAAAGTTTCCTTGCAGGACAATTTTTATTCTGGTATTGGATTTTTTTTTTTAAACTTGACTATTGCTATCACAGTTTTTATATTCTAGAAGGAATTAAAATGATCACCCCAATACATTTGAAGTCCTTGAAACATTTTAACAGCTATTATGGTGTACTCAACAGAAGAGGCCTGTTTTAGTACTGCTACAGGAACAAACAATAACAACCTGTGTTGTAAAATATGATAGGTTTTAAGAGATTGTGATTTCCCCTCCTCCTGCTTTATTTGAACTCTGGAGCTTGTGTGCTATTTCTGAGGCTGCAGAGGAAAGTGAAAGGATTCTGGCAGAATGTAAATCATGAGATCATTAACATTTCAGCCCAATTTCTCTCCAGCAGTGTATAATCTTAGCAGAGATGATTGATGGGATTGGGGATTCACAAGACATATTATGGGTCATTCCCCCATATTTCCTCATTTTCTTTCCCCTTTTGCTAATCCTAGTCTCAGATATCATTGTTCAATCAATTTCATTGCTGATCTAGAGCTGTATTCTTCTAATATCAGATATTATATCAGATACATCTCCAGGTAGATATATGTTCTACCTTACTGCTTTTTGTGCATGTCCCCTCTATTTTTGTTTATGCTCCATTATAATATATGGCAGAAATATTTACATTACTATCTCATTGTTTTAATCCTTGAAACTGTATGGTCTTTTTTTTTCCTGTTCCCTTGACTTAAAATCCCTCCTTAGTAGATGCAGCATTTAAACCACAATGAGTATCTATCTGCACTATGTGGAAAATGAAGGGAAGGAAATTATATCTTTTTCTTCCCCTCTCTATTTGGGGTCTTACGTGACATGACAAAAATATTCATTTGTTTGTTTTTGGGGGGGGAGGGGGAGCGGAGGGGAATGGGGGACATGGGACATTGGATTGTCACATATTTCTTCCATGTCTATTCAATTCTAAAAAAATTAAAACAAAACAAAACAGGATTCTTAAGATTTTTTTTTTACACATAATTTGGAAACAAAATAATTGGTTGACATTGAAAAGTATGTAGTATGCGCTCACAGTGGGTCTAGGATAGCAAAGTGTATGAAAGGCATTCTGTAAGAAAGGATTTTGCTAGATACCAAAGCTGTGTCTGTTAGAGGCAACGGTTTATGTGCAGAATGCTCCCGTCTGCTTGCTATGGGTGCTACCCCATTTGTCAGACCATTGTAATGGAAGCTTCCTATGGATACATATCAACTGTGCTGTATATGGAGAAAAGAGTTTTTCAGTTATTCCATCATATTCCAAAGGCCTGCATGAAAACTGCAGAAGGAAACTGAAAGAGAATTCATTTATATGCATGTTAATTATCTCTGCAGATTGTAGCTATGAAGGTGCAGAAGTTGTAGAGTGTATGGGCCAAATATAGGGTAATCTTAACATACCTTTGATCCACAGTTGACTCTTGACTGTGATTTAAATCTCAGTTCCTTAGTTTCTCTGCATTTTATTGTAGCACCACATGCTAATTAATTAAAAGAAATAATTTATCTACTGCTGTTTTTATGCTATCACTTTAGTATTTAATGAGATTCTTTGGCTCATATTAAATGTTATTTCAAGAATGCTTCCAAGAACAAAATAATATATTCACAATATTATCAGAAGAGTTTGTAGATAGGCATATCTTTCCTACAGCTTTTTGTATGCAAGTATGAAACTATCAGTTTAAACTTCAGTGGTTTTGTTTGACAGAGGAAAAATTGGTCATGCAGCTGTGGTTGTTATTTTTTTGTTTAAGAGGTGAAAGGTGTATTGAGATGGAAGAAAATGAGATTTGGATTTAATGTTGCATGCGAAGAATGGCATGTCTCAACCAACAATTCTAGATGACTAGTACTTAGTGGTGCTTTGTTATTGACAGCTACCAGCATCCCAGTCCAAAAGGACAGTATCACATACATACCCTGGCTCTCTTACGAAGCCAGCTTGTTAATCAGTGGTGTAAGGATGACACTGCTAACTACACAGTCTATTGTGACTTCATACACAAAGCCATACACTTAGTCTAGATGCCATATTCTGCAAGGGAAATAAAATACCCCAAAACTGCAGAAATTTCTTTATGAACTTGACTTTCCTGCATTTCAATCCCACTTCATTCAATAAAGTAGTTCTCAAAAGGTAAAGTCTTATGCTGAAGTGTTCTATTGTACTGGGACCAGCATATTCTATCAAGCTGCTGAATATTAAGTAGCTAGGGGCAGTCTGATAGAGACAGTAATAACATATGTTATTATGAAAGTATACATTTTATTATTATAATTATTATGAAAAATGTTCAAGTATTAGTCCTGTTTAACATACATATGTTTGTATTACAAATACACAGTAATAAAGTAGAAAATACTATAAATCTGTTACTCCCATACCATTCCATTCTCCTCCAACAATGAATATCTATGACTAGATATGAAACTAGGAGGAAGTCTTTTTTAATTTTTTTCCCCAGCAAAAGCTTCAGCAAAGCGATTTTATTACTATCAGAACAATCTGCTGAAAAGTATCTGTATTTTATGTCATATTTTAGTTGACTGCAATATTAAAAGTTTGTTTTAATATCAGTGTAGCAGAATATGCAGCAGAACAATATGTCATTCCAAGAAAAACCAGGAAAGGACATCAGATTGGGATTTTTCTGCTCTGAGTTCTCTGAGAATAAGGATGAAGTGGGAAGTTCATTCCTGTTTGATTTTGGTTTCTGTATTCAGGAGAGGAATTCCCAACTCCTTTAGCTGAAGCAGTGGATCTCTCGGGCAAGTTGGTAGTTTGTTTGTTAGGAGGAGTCACTTCAGAAATGCTTCAAGCAGCAGCTGGGTTTGATGGATCTTCCTCTTCCACTGAACTGCCTCCAGACTGAAACAGTTTAAGAATATTATTCCCTGGTTTTAACAAGTTGTTCCCAAGTCAACTTTATAACTATAGATACCTTATAATCTATACCTGAAATTTTTACCAAAGGGAAAAAAAATCAGCTTCCCTTTCCACTCTGCAGAAATGTCATATTTTAAGCTTTTAGACACTGAGCTCAGATTCTTCCAGAGGTCAGCGTACACCCGTGTGTATCAGTGCCCCTCACTCTAAAGGCTTTTGTAGTTATAACTATCTTGACAAAGAGGAAATACATGCTAATGTGCTTTAGCTACAAGAAAATGTACAAAGCTACAAGGAAAAAAATGTTTATTGTTAGAAAGTAAAGCATGTACTGATACCAAACTAGAGTTGTGCAAATCAATCCTCTTTCTAGTGAGAACAGACAGATTAGACTGGAGAAATAGAATGGCCTGAAGCCAAGTTACAAAGAGCAGAGAAGCTAAGAAAGATTGATCTTGCCTTATTTCTGAAAGGATTAGATTTTAATTTAGTAACTAAGAAAGTGCCTTCAACTTTTAAGGTTTTTTTAAGTATCATTCCAAGACATTTTGCATTAAATTTGTTATGACATTAACCTTTTACGGTCCATAGCGGGAAGACAATTTGTAGACTTTGGGCTGAGAACCAGTATCTGAATTTGATTCCCACCTTAGCCCAGGTGACAAAAGCCACGTCCATAGAAGGAGGGTAGGAGTTGGATGGACTCCCTGTAAGGGGAACAGTAACCGTCAAGATGCCGCGCTCTGCTCTCCAGGGGGCCTTACCCGGTCACCAGCCTTACCCCAGTCACCACCACGGTGAGAGCAACACTGCTGCAGGTTCATGACTGTTTCTACTTGCTGTTAGTATGGAGCTGGCTTGCACAGTGACCCCTGTCCAGTGCAGAGCAGATTCACTCTTAGGGATAATCTTACAGAGTGCTTAGGTCAGAGAAGCTGGGACTACTGTAAAGACTCTGGATCCAAATTTTCAGAGCCATCCACACCTTTGGTGTGGTGACCTTTCTTAGAAACTGGCTTTCATGTTAGTACATATTTGAGAAGTCAGCTTGTGCTAAATGTGGTGGTGGTGTGGGGTTTTTTTTGTTTTTTCTTCCCTCTGAATTGACTTTTAAAATATGAATTGTCATATCTCTGGACATCATTTCTACCTCTGTAAAGTAGGGAAAATATTGCAGCAACCCAGCAGGGATAAGATTTGAAAGAAGCCCCTGTAACAGGCTGAATCATACCATTGTTTACCAGTATTATTAACATTAGAGCTATTACCATCGCTTCTGAAAGAGAAACAATGAGAGACTGGATTTGTGTACCTGGCCCTTGCTCCCCCACTTTGGATGAGGTTCTCTAGAAAAGAAGGTTACAGACCAGTCAAGCCTCTCATGTGAGCAAAGCTATGATCAAGATCCTTCAAAGCTCTGACACTATATTCTCTCTTTAGCTTGTTTTAGGCATGTTCGTCTTCAGTAGTACTCCAAGCTTTAAAACTGACAGCGATACAGCCTTATAAAAAATAAGAAAAATCATGGAGAGGGATGAAGCAAATACTTTCCAGCACTGGAGCATGCCTGATAGATACCATATAGTTTGGTAATGCTGAAGATCTGTTTAAATAGGATAAGATCTACCTTTTTTAGACACTTTCCTTTACCTGAATATGCAATGAGTATTTGATGAAGTGGTATAGTCCTTGGTCTCCGTTTTCCCCTGCTGGGTAGTGTTGCAGGAACTGTAACATGCTGGAGTTTTCTTTCTGACTGGCCTTCTGGTTTTGTTTTTGTGTGTGTGCAGTTTTGAATCGGATTCTTTTTAGCTAGAATATGAGAATGACTAGTAATACCAGATCTCTTAGTGATCCTGCTGAGATAACACAGGCTGGTTGGAAGACTGTGGTATTAAAAATAATAAAACCAACAATAACAAACCCCTTCTTATAGCATTCATCTTCCCTGTTTTTTAGAAAGCAGCATATGCCTGGATACATTTATCAGTACAGTATTCGTTATTCTCTAAGGAATGGCAGGCTGCTGTCTCACCCTCAGCTGGGTACCACTCTGCGCTGTGGTTGAGCTCACAGCACGGCTGTCGCATAGGGTTGGGCTGGCGGCCTTGCCTGGGGGACAGAAGGAGCAGGGCAGTCTTTTTGTGCCCTGTCACTCTCCCAGAAGGGAGCAGGGTTTTTTCTTTCATTGGCCAACTGTTCCGTGCCTTCGTTCCTTTCTCCAGTCTAAAATTTTACAGATACAACTTGGGAAAAATAAATTATTAATAAATGCAAATTAAATCCCAAGTACTGTTGTTGGGGCAGAAATATATTACAGAAAGCTTGCAAGCCACTGGAGGTTTTAACTGAAGAAATTATATTACTGAAAGTCATTATCAAATACAAATACATAGGCCTGAAGATGAGCCCTTTAGTATCTAGATTTAGTTTTCCAGAGTATTTACTTATTGTAGTCCACATTATGCTGACTTTATAAACTGGCAAGTAGTCGGTTCCTTATTTCCCAAATGGATTTACCATAAACTACTTCAGCCATGTTTGTTTGGAATTGTGAATTTTGCAGACATCACTACCTGATGTGTAATCAATTTAAATTGCTTTAATCTTACAAACACAGAGCTTTTACCTAGTGCAGGCTCTCTCTCTCTCTTTCTCTCTCTATTTCTCTCCCCCCCGCCCCATGCAGTATCTGAGAAGCTCTCAGCCTTTTGAATGCATGCACAGGTAAGAAGCTACCTGCAGTCCCAGGCATCTGTGCTGGGATTTGACATAAAGGGGTGAGTTTTGTGAATACCCCTCACTGAAACAGGGAGGTAGGGAGGTTAATATAAGAACTGAGTATTCAACTAGGAGTGGTTTTTTTCACAGGTCTGCATCTGCCAGTATAATGTTTCCCAAAAAGCATCAAGGGCTCTTCAAAAGTTTCTCTAGTGGTTATCTGAAAGCAATTTATTCTTGTCTGGGTGAGCATGTTTGAAGGTTGCAAACAGCAGAGGATGTTGCATTCAATAATACATTTCAGTAAGTAGAGAGTCTTTGAAAATCTTTCTTAATATGTAGAAAAGATATTATTTTTTATTAGCAGTAGTATAATCACCAACCCTAACAGCTAGTCTGCTATTAGGTATTTCCTAGTATGCTGTAGTTTTGTTATAAAAAAGCTAAGGTAATATGGTCTGTTAACTTGATGACATTTATAAATGACTCTACTGAGAAAGAGTACAAGAAAATAAAATGTCAGTTCTTCAAAATCTAATGACAGTTAAAAAAAAAAAATCATTGCCAAATATGCCTTTAGGTTTTTCCACACATCTAGCTCTGTATAATGAATGCACCTGACCTGGAGTATATCTGTAATGTGCAGGACATGCACAAAAATAAATTATATTCCAATATTAATTTGTTGTGTTTTGAAAATACATCTTTTTTTATTATGTATTATTTTTCTTTTTATCTGTTTAACTACTATCACTAAATTTAAATATCCAAGACAAGGTACTCAGGTGGTGTCAATCAGCACAACTCCATTGACTTTGGTTCTGCCAGTTTAAACCAGCTGATGTTATGGCTCTTACAGTATTCTTTAAAAAGTGATAGTGAAACATTTCCTTTATGTTAGCTTGAAGGGCTGCACCACATTTTATTTTTCTGAAAGTGATTGTAATGGAGCATGTGTCATCTAAAACTAATTATATCACGGTTAGGGCTTCTGAGCTGGTGCTATAGGCCATATTGGGAAAAGCTTTAAAAAGTGCCTATGAGACTTAGGAACTTCATTTCCACTTTAAAATTGATGCTAGCACTGAGACAGTTAGTTGCAGCTGAAATAATGATACAATGCTATTTTGAAAATTTGCTCTGCACTCACCTTAGAACTCTCATTTAAAACTTTAGTAGGAGTTTTTTAAAACAGCTAAAACACCATATATCCTTGGTGAAACCCAAATTTGGAGGGATATTATGACTCACTAACGTCTAGCTCATGGGAAAACCCAACATACACTTTTTCCACATACTTTGTCTCTCTCATTATTCTTTTTTTTTTTTTTTCTAAAGAAAGAGTGGAGAATCTGGTGGTTCATTTCTCTTCCTCTCCTGCTTTTTACAGTTCGTGTGAGCTCTGGCATTGAACCCACACAAGAAAAGGTCATCACTGTAGGAATGAACTGCATGTGGGACTGCATTTCTTTTAAACAGATGGCAGCCATGTACTGTTGCAAACAGACAAAGCTGTCTTACTGCATGTGTTTTGACAGGGACATGTACGAATGTGATGATTAGGGCATTCTTCTGGCACTTGAGAGAAGGAGATATAGTTTCCTTCAAGCTGAGGAGGAAAAGAGGCGTTGTTTCCCACTTCCTGACTGTGCTTCAGCCACAAAGCTGTTATGTGGAAGATAAGCACAGGCATTGCTACTGCTACTATCTTTGCTCGAAAAGAAAGGACTGATCTTTCTGCTTCTTAAACAAAACAAACAAACAAAGACCATAGAGTTTTAGGTGGATGTTTATTCTGAAAAGAGGATTTTGGAGTCAGGATTCTAAGCAGAGAGCAATGCCTGCATGCAGCCCCAGGTGAGGCCCTTAAGTTTTGGAGAGAGGATGTGTCTATATCTGTTGTCAGGTTGAAGGCTTCACAGTTCCCGGTGCCAGACTATGGATTTGGATTTTGCTCTAGCAGGAAGATTCCTAAAATGTGAGGTGTTGCACCACCTGACTTCAGACATACTGGTCATTCTTCATGTGTCTGGCTGTTACTATTTCCTTGAGATGAAAAAAATGCCAAAATTTTCAGTAGTTATTTATCAAACTAATAAGGCAAATCAGCCAGGCTAAACTGACATGCAATATAAAAGTTTTTCCAGTTGGCTAAAATGACCTTTTGATTTAGGGCTAAAGATAGCTGCCCATTTTCTAAGCGCGGTAAAAATGTCATTAGCCAAGAGTCCAGTCCTCACAAGTTAAAACAGCAGGGGAGCAATTTGCATTAGACCATGAAATAGATTATGAAGGGCCATCATTAAGATCCACACACTTGTTTTTTTTCTTTTTTTTTTTGTACTGGATCATTATCATAAAACCAGCATATAAAATTGCCTGCCTGTTTTCTGACATGCCCCACATAGATTTGATTCACCAAGGTCTTACTCTATCTAATCTGACAAGAGTCCAAACTGCTTTATGCATAATAAATAAAGACATTTGTGACATAAAACAGCCTGTGTTCCCATGCCCTGTGCTATATTTCTGGGCCACCTGGGATGTTGAATATTTTTAGACTTTTATTGTTTTGGGTTTTTTCCTGAGATACTTGTGCTCAGGTGGCTGAAGAAAAATGTAATTATCTGACATAACAAGCAGCAGCTAGTTTGAATCCAAAAAGAAATGTCAGTCAAAATAAAAGACAATGTTATGGAGTGGTAGTATCCTCACTATGACTAAGGTTTGAACTGAATTTTTATTATGAACTATTGATGATTGATACAAAACTTTTAGGACACAAAAAGGAACCTTTACAATCCTAACACTCAGATAGGTAGGCAAAATCCTTTTGCAGGTAGTGAAGGTGCTCCCTCAGATGTTACCAGGATGAAGGAAGCACAAGGGCTTAATGAAATTTTCAGGTTCTGTTTAGGTCAGAGATAGTATTCTGGATGTGATCCAATCCTTATTCAATAGCCACATAATGTTATATAGGCATGTGCTACGTTGGAACCTTGTTTGAATGAGCACCCTGCAGGGCAGGGACAAGTTTAATGGTGGGAAGGATTTTTGTGTTGGCTCTTCCAAAAGAGATATGTGTCTTAGTGAAGATCTTGCAAGTTCTAGCAGCCTAAAAAAAATTGCACTATGACCCTGATCACAGCAATCTTTCAGTGTTAAATATAACATCGTGTATCTACAGATTTTTTCAAACATTTTCAGTGCCTTTTTATTACTATCTGACTGTACATCATTGGCTCACTTTGTGTCCTTTATGTAAATGCAGAACAGATCTGAAACAAGCATTGTGATTGCCTGTGTCTTACCTCCCATTCATGTGTATGTGTGTGACTGAGCAACAGAGAATCAGGATCCATCGTATTTTCTCAGCAGGCTTGGGAACCACATAGTACTGTGTGTGGTTCTGTGTCTTAAAATTATTATCTGCAAACTAGGCATGTAATAAATCTTCATACAACTTCCATAGCTAATTATTATTGTAATCAGGAATAAATCTTCCTCCAGCATCATAGTCATAATGTTTTCTGTTGTAACATTAAATTGCTAGAATTTAATTGCAGTCATCGTTAGAAAAAGGATTCCAGTTTAATATGCAGTAGGTTGAGGCACTAATAGTGAGCTCTTTGGTAGGGGCTGGAAGCAATTCCAGAACAATGCCTGTATAATCAGAGCGTTTGCCTCCTTATAACATCATCTGGGAGGCATCTATCACCAAGGTGATTATGCTTATCAATACATTTTCATCAAAGCCAGTGGAAAGATGGCCTAATAAACAATGGTTGCTAGAGATACATGGCATAGTAAAGCACTTCAGTTCAGATTTACATCATTAATCCAGTACCTTATTGTTCTTTGGTAAATTCATAGATTCAGGTATACCAGGATATCTAAGCATTTGTATTTGGTTCAGTGGGAGCTAGGTGCTTAAGCTATGTTATCATGAGAATCTGGAACTTGCCACCTTGGGGCTTTGTTCTCCTGGTAGGAGAAGAAGGAGACAGCCATTCCCTCCTTGTGGGAGATGGGGGAGAATAAATGTGTTAGCCATCATAAGGTGCTTACAGGCTGTAGAGATCGAGAGGTGTTCAAGCTAGAGAAATAAAATGAATAAGCTGATTAATGACGAGTGATGTCTTGGTTGCAGCTATTCAGTACAACTCAGAATAGGTTTTTGATTTGGACTGTGTGATCACTGTAGTACTTTGTGGAGCTTGTGCTCACTTGGAAACTTTCCCTGCCCATGTATGACCCTAACAAAAGCTTAATAGAAAATTCAGTTTTTCAGGCTGGAGGTGTTCAGGAGCCTCTTGGAGTTACTAGCTGCATGTGTTTTGAAGGCAAACATTTCAAATATTTTCTCCCACTTAACTGAAACAACCTGGGAATAATTGCCACATTTGGTGGCCACATCCACTCTGTCTCATTTTTTCCTGTAGCCAAAACAGCACTGCTGAAAGATGTATGCAGCCTTTCATATTCCATCTAATCAGGAGTGTTTCCACTTGCTTTTGATAATATTATCACCCTTGGTAGTGGTGATGACATTTTCTTGGAGATATGCCCTGTGATTAGGTCCATTTGGACCCATTATCAAGGTTTAAGGAGTTATACAACCTACTTTCCTTCTTGTTATATTCCTCTGTTACATATTAACCATCTGGCTTGGTATAAGCTGCCTCCTAACAGTTTTTCATAACTGTGCCAAATTTCCGTTCCCATGGAAACTGTTTTAAGAGTGCTTTAAAATTTGAGAGGTGTACCATTCGCTATCTAGAATAGGTCATATTTCCTTTTTCTTTAGTCTTTTTCTTTTCTTTCATTACTGGCTAGTGTTGCCACCTGTCTTGAAAAAGAGGAGAGTCATGAGTTTTGGACACCAGTCTTGTATCTCAGTTTCCACTTTGCTTTGTTGTGAAGAACAACTCTTAAAGGGTTTAAAGCTGCTTTAGTGCATCATTTAAGAGCCAGCGAGGAAACTGCACATTAATAGAAGGTAGAAGAACAACAACTTCAAAAATGTATAGGTTTAAGTTTTTTAAAGGGGATTTTGCAAAACATTAAAAATGCTTTTACCATCTGTGATTAGGTAGGCTTGTTAAATACGAAAGGAATTGTTCTGATTGTATCTCTAAGTATGTGCAGTGTCTATACATGTATAGTGCTTAACGGAGTTAAGTAGGCCCATTTCACACAAAGGTTTTCAAAGCTATTCAGCTTTGAAAGGTGTTACCTAGCAGTTCCATACAAGAAATAAATCTTTGTTTTCCACTCACAGGAACTGACGATCTGCATTTGTTAAATATTTTCTAGAAAGAGATTAAACGTCACAGTTGCTGAGGTCTATTCAACCACTGCACTAAACCAATGCATTACTTAATAATCCCATCCTAGATTCCACTCACGCAGCCACAGGCTTGGGACTAAAAAGCAGAAAAAAACATACAAATTTCAGAGATGTCTCTCACTCATGAAGACAGCAAAGTTTTTGAACATTTCTGTGTTTACATGTTGCCGTAAGATGCTATTTGTGGTATGCCATAAAAATGTCATCTGTCTTCTACTGTCTGTTGACACATTTTCTGTGAATTATTTACATATATGTAGGCTTCAGAGAGGACTCTGAGGATTAGGAGGGCAGAGGTAGCCTGTCATGACAGTATCTCTATTTGGACTTAATATTAAAAAGATTTAATATATGATATATTTCCTAACCAACAAAAAAAATGCTGCTTACTGCTAGAACAAAAGTCTGCTCAAGGTGCTTAATGGGCAGAATACTAATTTCCAGACCATTGGCTTACCTTAGTTTCTCCCATAGAACCCTTCTTTCAGAAAAGTACTTAATCAGGGAGTTGAATTAGAGCCCAATTAAAAGGTGCTATGGGACTTACGTATGTGCTTAAATATTTTCCTGAACAGTGATGAAATTAGGAAACATGAGCCTTTTGCTAAAGCTCCAATTCTGTGAGCAATCTGTGCTTATGTACTACCTTTCATGAAGAATGCAACATGGGAAATGATAGGCATATAGGCTTTGTAAAGGTTTCAAAAACTGATTTACTCTTGCTTTAGCTAGCAAAAGTTAGACAAAACAAAGTACTTTCTCTTTTTTGCCTTTAGAATCTTTCAATTAGATCTGAGGTTTTCTCTAAGAATCCTGGGATCCCTTCCCTCTTGCATGGTTTCTTTTACAGTCAAACTTCTGCTCTCTTTGCTGTTCTTCTGCCATAATATGGCTAAGAAACCTGCCTATTATAAACCTCAGTTTATGGAGACATTCTGAGACCAGCATCACTGTAGCTATATTTCCCCTCAAGCCAGTAGTGTTTAATTCCCTCTTCTAAAAGATCAGAATTTAAACATGCTTTACCCTGGGCTCTTTCTTGATAATGTTACCCCTTAAATAAATGATCACAAAAGTGGAGAGATGTTCTATTGTTTAGCACAAGATACCAATAGAAAGGCAAAAGAGAAGGCAATCAAGATGTAAGCTCAAAATGGAGTTTACGTATTGAAACAGAGAGTCTCTGATCTCAAACAAAAATAAGTTCTACCAGGATTTCTCAAATTGTCAAATTGGTACATCAAACTAAAGGTCAACAACTGCTATTTAATCTGTTGTGAAGTCTGGGTCTGGTATAAATCTGAAGGGCAACACAATATAATTAATTATTAACCTTTAAAAAATTTGTGTAAACAGAGAAAAATAATATGATTCCAACAACCCCTGAGTAAAATTAGGGATTTTCATGCCCACCACAAAATGTTAAATTCTTAAGTAAATACTTAAGTGTTCACTAAAGTCTGAGCAGAATGTAAAATCAAACATTTTTCAGCACATTTGGAAACAGGGACAAAAATGATGTGAAATTGTTTATTAGACAACTGATACAAATCCCTTGGAAAGGCCCCACTAACTTCATGGAGCTTTATATCAGACTGTAAATATGTCTAATTAATTGAATGAGACAGGAACTCTTAAATAACAGGTGCAAACAATTAAATAATCACTCAGGCTGTTGTGCAAGATAAGATTTAAATAAGGTACAGCCTGACTCTTTGCAGTTTTATTGAGGAAAAGAACGAGAAAGGGATGGATCCTTAGAGATGCAATATATGCCCTTTTTAGCTGAGAGAGGGGAACATATGTCAATACTGCTTGTTATCTCAATGAACGGGTGGAGGGCAGGAGAGGATTCAGGGTTCAAGGGAAGTACTAGATGCACAGCTTGTACTTCTGCATCTTTTCCTACCATGTCATACAGAAATTCCAAGCAGGTCTTATATGAGTGTTCAGGTTTAGAGAGAGAAAATGAAGCACAATGAAGTCCCAAAACAACGGAAAAAAAATTCTCACTAAAAGTACAGGAAGAACAAGTGTAGGAAGAAAACTCCAGTTGGTGAACCTCAGTCATGAGTCAAGATTTGTTATACAGCCTGGTGTGCATCACTAGACTGTATTGCCTCTGAGCGTTTCATGTGGGAAGTGCCCAAGAACAGGGAGCAGCATCTAAATGAAAAAGTTAATTGATGGACTTGTTATATGGCAAAAACAGCAGTATGCAGCTGAAAGAACTGAAAACTTTTCATTCTAAATTTAAATTACAGTTCACAGACTTTATAGAGTCTTTCCTATGCTGCAGCAGTATCTGCTTAAAAAAAAAAATAAAGCTGCAAAAATATAATAAAAACAGTTGATATGAAAATAGTTGAGAAATTCTTGGTAATACACAAATGCACAGGAAGATCACCCAAGTGTGAAAAGGAAATTAAGAATAAAAGTTGTGGGAAGAAGGAATAGTTCTGGCTAAGGTTAAACTAGAGAAGATTCTTTGGAGTAGAATGGGAGAATCTATTGTAATCACTAAGACTTCGCTAGGTAGATTGGTGGGGGAGAGAAAAAACAAAACTACAGTATATTTTTTACTAACAAAAATATCTGCAGGAAGCTTCCTTTCAGAACTGACTGCTGTTCTCATCAATTCCTGTCCTTATGTGCTGTTTTGATACAGTAATCAATGCCCAGCATGTGGTAGTATTCATATCGTGCAGCACAAGTGCCCCTCACTATGTATTAAGGCATATATTCCTAATGATAAGGCCAATCTCTGTGGGCTATAGAGACCTTTGTGTTCTACTATCAAAAAGAAAATTGAACATATAACAACAGCATTAAGGTATGGGGCCAATAGTTAGGTTAGCATTGTGGAAAGGATGTCCTGAGTTACATGCATGAGATGCGCCTCTCTGTGGTGCAAGAAGAATAAAGCAGCCTGACTATGTTTCAACTTCAGTGACAGTTGCTGGATTTCCAAAGCAACAGAAGTCTCTGACCTAATTCAGGCTCAGCTTATAGGAATAAAAGGAGTTCCTAAGTTATCAGCACGTGGGCAGGGATACCACTTCAGGTTGTGGGCAATTTCTTCTCATTTTTTAGCAGAGGCACTTCTACAAAACAGTTCAATTTTTACTAAAATGATTAGTCATTCCATCTCAGCTATGTGCTGTATTATGGAGGGGGAACTAGGATACTGGGAATGAAGACCTGTCTCTTCCCCATGGGTGCCATACACACCAGTACTCTCCTGGTTCTCTGCAGTGGAGAAGACATGCAATATGAGCTTGCGTGATTAATAGACATCTGACTGTTCTTGAGCCCTCTCCCTTGACTTTTGGACAGTGAGGGCTGATTTACAGTCTGCCTCCCCCTTTCTATATCACCTTAACAAGACTCCAATGCAAAGTTAGCCCACTGATCTTGGAGCGGTGGTGGTGATTGTGGCACTTTGGAGTGGAAGGTAGCTTTCACAAAGGTGGAAGGTTGGTAGAACCTGGCAGGATGCTCTGTGCCGAGAGAGTAATAGAATAAATCACTGAAGCCAGCACTGCTGGACATGTTGGGTATTTACTATCAGGGTTCACACCCTAAGCCTGAAAAGAATTGCAAAAGTTTAACTTTGTAGAACGCCTTATCCTACTATTGATATGGACTGGCCATTTAAATGCATGTAATTCTTTGAAGGATCAGGGTCTTAATTCCCAACAGATGAAACCGCTGCCAGAGGAAACAACTGTGCTGTATTCTCAGATTAAGATTCGGAAGGTACCACGCCAGTAGGAGAGGAAAAAATAAAGGGATTCAGAGCTACTTAAAATGGCTTCTCTTTCCATTTGAAGCATGCTTCATCCTGTTTTGTGTTTGGATGTATCTTACAAAAATGCAAATCTGGCCAAAGAGCTGGATTCCAATATGTACAAGATATGAATCAGAGCTTTAACCCATTCCTGATGTATGAGTGCTGTAAATATGCCAGCATGTTTACCTCCCACACATTTTTCCATTTACACATTTCATGTAATTATCATAATTGTAGCAATTAAAGATATCCTTTAAGAATAGTAGGTTTTCTCATTTAAAGCACTATTCCCTTGTAGGGATAGTTGTAAACATAATTTAGGAGCAAATGCTGGGAAATCTTGTTATTCTATGGAAAAAGAATGCAATATCATACTGCAATTACATAATCATGAGCACAAGTGTATGACAAATGGCTTGGAATAAATTGTGGGTAGAAACCACTTCCAAATAAGAAATAACCACTCATGAGTAGCGTATCTAATTGCTTATCTGCCCTACCAATCCCTATGGAATAGATGTATAGGAAAGAATTAAGTAGTTGCACCAGCTGCTCTGAATTCAGAAGACAACAAAGGAAGGCTGAAAATGAGATAGAAGATAAAACCTGAAGGGTAATAAAAATACAAAAACAGTTGTTCATAATATATTGTTTTGGTGATTTGATTGTGGCATAACTGCCCCGTCAGGGTGATGGTGGATATAGCTGTAGTGGGCAATTCTAAATAAAACTACTTTATAGAATCACAGAATAGTTTGGGTTGGAAGGGACCTCTAAAGGTCATCTAGTCCAACCCCACTGCCGTGGGCAGGGACATCTTCAACTAGATCAGGTTGCTCAGAGCCCCGTCCAACCTGACCTGGAATGTTTCCAGGGATGGGGCATCCACCACCTCTCTGGGCAACATGTGCCAGTGTTTCACCACCTTCAGCGTAAAAAATTTCTTCCTTACATCTAGTCTAAATCTACCCCCCTTTAGTTTAAAGCCATTCCCCCTTGTCCTGGCACAACAGGCCCTGCTAAAAAGTTTGCCGCCATCTTTTTTGGAAGCCCCCTTTAAGTACTGATAGGCTGCAATAAGGTCTCCCCGAAGCCTTCTCTTCTCCAGGCTGAACAACCCCAACTCTCTCAGCCTTTCTTCATAGGAGAGGTGTTCCATCCCCCTGATCATTCTTGTCACACTCCTCTGGACCCGCTCCAACAGGTCCGTGTCTTTCTTATGCTGAGGGCTCCAGAGCTGGACGCAGTACTCCAGGTGGGGTCTTGCCAGAGCAGAGTCGAGGGGCAGGATCCCCTCCCTCGACCTGCTGGCCACGCTGCTTTGGATGCAGCCCAGGATACGATTGGCCTTCTGGGCTGCGAGTGCACATTGCTGGCTCATGTCCAGCTTTTCATCCAGCAGTACCCCCAAGTCCTTCTCGGCAGGGCTGCTCTCAAGCCCTCCATCCCCCAGCCTGTACTGATACCGGGAGTTGCCCCGACCCAGGTGCAGGACCTTGCACTTGGCCTTGTTGAACCTCAGGAGGTTCACATGGGCCCACTTCTTGAGCTTGTCTAGGTCCCTCTGGATGGCGTCCCATCCCTCTGGTGTGTTGACCGCACCACTCAGCTTGGTGTCATCTGCAAACTTGCTGAGGGTGCACTCCATCCCACTATGTCATTGATGAAGATATTAAACAGTAACGGTCCCAATGCGGACCCCTGCGGGATGCCACTTGTCACCAACCTCCATCTGGACATTGAGCCCTTGACCACTACCCTCTGGATGCGACCATCTAACCAATTCCTCACCCACCGGACAGTCCACCCATCAAATCCATGTCTCTCCAGTTTAGAGAGAAGGCTGTTGTGAGGGACCCTGTCAAAGGCCTCCCGGAGGTCCAGATAGACGACATCTGTAGCCCTTCCCTTGTCCATTGATGTAGTCACTCCATCACAGAAGGCCGCTAGGTTAGTCAGGCAGGACTTGCCCTTGGTGAAGCCATGCTGGCTGTCTCGAATCACCTCCCTGTCCTCCATGTGCCTTAGCATAGCTTCCAGGAGGATCTGTTCCATGATCTTCCCAGGCACACGGGTGAGACTGACTGGCCTGTAGTTCCCCGGGTCTTCCTTTTTTCCCTTTTTAAAAATGGCGGTTATGTTTTCCCTTTTCCAGTCAGTGGGAACTTCACCGGACTGCCACAACTTCTCAAATACAAGGGATAGTGGCTTAGCAACTTCATCCGCCAGTTCCTTCAGGACCTGCGGATGGATCTCATCGGGTCCCATGGACTTGTGCACCTTCAGGTGCCTTAGATGGTCTCGAACCTGATCTTCTCCCACAGTGGGCAGCTCTTCATTCTCCCAGTCCCTGCCTTTGCCTTCTGCGGCTTGGGCAGTGAGGCTCGAGCACTTGCCAGTGAAGACCAAGGCAAAAAAGTCATTGAATACCTCCACCTTCTCCGTGTCCCGGGTAACCAGGTCTCCCGTTTTGTTCCGGAGAGGGCCCACATTTTCCCTTGTCTTCCTTTTATCCCCGACGTACCTATAGAATCTTTTCTTGTTGCCCTTGATGTCCCTGGCCAGATTTAATTCTATCAGGGCTTTCGCTTTCCTAACCTGATCCCTGGCTGCTTGGACAATTTCTCTGTATTCCTCCCAGGCTCCCTGTCCTTGCTTCCACCCTCTGTAGGCTTCCTTTCTGGGTTTGAGTTTGTCCAGGAGCTCCTTGTTCATCTACGCAGGCCTCCCGGTGTTTTTGCCTGACTCCCTCTTTGTTGGGATGCATCGCTCCTGAGCTTGAAGGAGGTGATCCTTGAACATTACCCAGCTTTCTTGGGCCCCTCTTCCCTCTGGGGCTTTGTCCCATAACACTCTGCCAAGCAGATCCCTGAAGAGGCCAAAGTCTGCTCTCCTGAAGTCCAGGGTAGTGAGCTTGCTGTGGACCCTCCTCGGTGCCCTAGGGATCTTGAACTCCACCATTTCATGGTCACTGCAGCCCAGGCTGCCCTTGAGCTTCACATTCCCCACCAGCCCCTCCTTGTTGGTGAGAACAAGGTCCAGCGTAGCACCTCTCCTCGTTGGCTCCTCTACCACTTGGAGAAGGAAGTTATCATCGACGCATTCCAGGAACATCCCGGATTGCTTATGCCTTGCTGTGTTGTCCTTCCAACAGACATCATGTTGGCAAGCCTATGACTGAAGATGCTCTTCCCCTTCTCTGATAGATGGACCCCGTCAGCCCCCGGTAGACCGGGTTTCTCAATGCGAGTCCCGTGGTCTAAGTAGCCAAACCCCTGGCTGTGGCACCAGTCCCGTAGCCAGTTGTTGATTCCACAGATTCAACTGGCCATTTTAAACCCCTTCCCTTTGTCCGGCAAGATTGATGAAAAGACTACCTGCACTCCAGAGTCCCTTACCGCTGGTCCCAAGGCTCTGAAGTCCTTCTTGATAGTCCTCAGACTGCTCCTGGCTATGTTACTGGTGCCCACATGAAACAGCAGCAGTGGGTAATAGTCAGTGGACTGTACAAGGTTTGGTAAGCCTCAGTAGGCTACTAAGTAGTAACTTAGTACCTAAGTCAGGGTAAGAAAGTGATTAAAAAAAAAAAAATTACAAAATTGAAATTTAAAGAAATAAAGTAACATCTTTTTTGTAGCAAAGAAAGACTTTTATGAGAGATGTGTCTGAATAGATTATTCAGTGGGCCACAGCAAGGTGATTCCATGTGTTCCAAATATGGTTTTCAATTTTTTTGTTTACAGAGGCATCCAGTTACCACAAATCCAAAAGCCCTACGTGTCACTCCTGTCTTAGAAATGAAAGTTATGTAGAAGTATCCTCTTCCATTATCACTCCGTGTACCCTGTCAGACAGCTTTTTCTTCGGGAATGTGGCTGATGACATGAAGATGACTCTGTAGAATAGGGCAAAAGGATGCTTTATATACTGAAAAGATTAGAATGAACAGCTTAATTTCCAGGCATAAACTTCATACAATGCTTGAGCAGGGAGCTCTGATTGTCATGATAGGAATGGAAGAAACATCATATTCCTGTCCAGAGGAAAATACTGATCCCAGGTGAGTGCCCAGTTGATTGAGTCTTCTGTGCGAGCTGGACAATGCCAGTAATGGCCATTTCCCAAAAAGTGATACAGTCACCTGCCAAGGTTCAGCCTTTGTCTGTCTCCCTGTGGGGCCAGCCAATTTTTGCACCTGGTCACGACATGGTAGTACTGGAATTGATAGAAGAAGCTAACAGTAGTCAGCTGCCCACAGATGATTCTCGTCTTCTGTATTTTGTTAAATTCAATTCCTAAAAGTTAAACCTATAAGCCTTCTATAGCAGCATCTAGAAACTGGAGTTTGACTCAGTTCCTTGTATATCAATTGTCCAAGCTGAAAGAACCACAGATAAGCACGAGCAAAAAGAAGGAAAAAAATATCCATTTCTTTCACTTTTTGTAATATTGGATAAAGGAATTCTGGGTACAATGTATCATTGAAACTTGTAGCTTCCTTGGGATTATGAAAAAAAAAAAAAATCTGCAAAGGAGAGAGCTGTACAAAACTCTAAGGTGGTGCTGACTTCCCACCTGTCCCCATCTTTGATTTCCGTACAATGGGTTTCAAAGGACCCTGGATTTTGACTTGAGTTTGGAGGTTTCATGAACATAAAATCAAAACCAATTTGACTACTGAGTCTCACCTGGATTAATTTCAGAACCTTGTGAAATGGCAAATTCAGCATGTTTTTGCAGCCAGGGTTGTAAAATGAGCCAGCTTTATTTGTAACTGGATATTAGGTTGAAATTCCTGTAAAATCAAGAGAGTGATGAGCTGTCTTTACGTGGTTTGATGTATTATTGTCCACATGGTGGATTTTTATTACTGATGTCAGAATAGTTTAGGACATTTCATGTTTTCAAATGAGATCAATAGACAGAACATACTGACCCAGTCTAGGAATGATGCTTTCAAAATATATGTCCGGATTCCCATGGTTTTAGCTGAAGATATAGTGACACTAAAGTCAAATATTGTATACTTCTATTCTTTGAAATGTTGAAGTCTGGGAGCAGGCTAGAAGAAAATAAGTGGAGGCAGTGGTGAGTTTTTTAGGTTCATTGTTTTCTTGCTGCTCAGTGACGTTGACTTCTGAGGTGCTGTTCAAGAGAATGTTTGTATTGTCAGGCATAAGAGGCTGTGTTTGCTGCAACATGAGCTTTTGCATCATTGCCACTGAAAGGATGTCAGTTATACAAGGAGTTTTTATAAGCCCTTAAATAAAATATTCCTTCTCCAAAATTTAACTGAGAGTTTGATTTATGCATCAGATAGCAGAAAAAATATTAACCTTTCAGTGTCTTTATTCTGCCGCAAGCTGTGTTTATTTTAATTGATTGCCTCATTGCATTGTTCCGTGAGTAGCTGGCAGTCTCTTGCTCCTGTACCCAGCTGAAGTAAAGAAGAATTTAAGCCTGCATTTGTCAGACAAACCTATTAGTGCTTGTTTGAGCCTCTTGTGTACAACTCACATCAGCTGAGCTAATCTCTCTAATGTGATGGAAATTACTTCACCTGACAAAATCTGCTTTTGGCAAGGTTACCAGAATGAAAAGTGAGTGAATGTGAAAGTATGAACAGAAGCTGAAAACATATGTCTCTAAACAGTTAAAGGAACCCATGCTGTAAAGAAGAATGAAAAGGATGGACTGCATGAGGGGCCAGGAGGAGGAAGCCAGGCAACTTTAGATCAGCATTGTGTCAATTTTGGGGGTATCTTCATATCAAAGCGCTCAGCTGGAAACGATACATGCCTGATTTCAAGCATTGTGCTTTCCTCCAGCACTCAGGAGTCCAAACGAATTCAAAGGAAGTGTGTGGTTTTTTCGTGCGACACCACCAACAGAGCCAGTCAAAACCAGTGTCACTTTGAAAAACTGGCTCTAGGTGTTATTATAAAAAGAGTTTGTGAATGCTGGGTGGATTCACAATAATAAAAGAGAATAAAAGGAGTAAAGAACAAGAATAAAAATGGCTTAATGCTTCAGATTTCAATGTACAAAATTACAATAAATGCCAAGTACATCCCTATTGAGATGCAAACATTGTGCCTGGGCAAAGTGAGGTAGCTTCTGCTTTCTCAAGGGACTGCACAGACCACTTCGGTCCATACTGCTGGCCAGAGTAGCTTTGATGATAATAATAATGATAACATGAATGTACATGCTATTATAATTTGTCTGTTGTCCACTGCTGAATGCTGGAAAGCCTAGGGTACAAGTAAGTCCTGCTCATACTATCCTCCATGTCTATCTTTCATCTGTCCCAGAATATGCAATATTCAACATGCTGTGTGGCAGGAGAAAAGAGCTGAGGAAAATTTCTTTCCCTAGGGAATGGTTGGAAGAAGCTCCAAGGCTGATTCAATTCTCTTTGTTCTGCAGTTGTACTGTCTATCAGCAGCTTGATCTTGCACCATGGGATTTTTTTTTGTCTATGATGGAAAAGAATCAAGTTCCATAAGATGATTCATTTATTCATTTGTTGGGATATTTTGCTATTTCCAGTTACATCGGAGAAGGCAACATGTGTGATGATAGTTTGATGGTTTGATGCATGGGGAAATGTACAGATCAATACTTGGCTCCACAAGTCAGGAAGGTTCCTGGTGAAGAAGATTGAAAACCCATTTGTTTAACCTCTTCACATCGGATAAGTGACTATTTCATGAGCTAACAACTCCCAAGTAGGTATGTGAAAAGGCATACAGGAGAATCACAGATTGTACATATTGTTTGGTGTCTCTACATAGTATTTTTGGAGGTAGACATATAAACCGTCCAAAGTGACGAGAGTTCTTGTGACTTCCACTAATGTGGCAGCAAGCCCAGCTCAGTGCTCCACCCTCTCAGCAGAGCCTGGCCTCAGTGTCATGCCAAATGCGTATACAGGTTCCAGCTGATTCAAGTCACAGGCAAATATCCATCTGTCTGCTGAATTTTGGATAGACATTCCAATAATAGTAGCATGCAGTGAGTAGACAGCAACAATTCTTGAGATAGTTTTGCTGGAAGTGCCTGAATATTGGAATCACAGAATTAGACAAAGGGATATTTGTTCATTTGACTTAATCACCCCCCTTTTTGAGTGTGTAGCTAAGAAAGGCAGACAGGAGAGTGAATTTCATCAGATGCTATAAATGCAAACGTGTGACTCCTAAGAAAACTTTTACAAGAACTGCTGTATTAGCCCAGCACTGAGGTCCATCTTGTCCAATATCTTATCTGCAGCTGCGACCAGAGACACTAAAAAAAAGAATGCCATAAACAGACTATGTATAGAGTGATTCTTCCCTGCTTCCAGTTTCCGCCGATCAGTGATCTGGGGATGGGGAAAGAGAGCTGGTGTTCATGGCACTTTTGATGAAGGAAATGTGATGTTGACCTACTTTTTCTATTAAGGACATTGTGTTTTTAGCTTGCTTACAGTTTTGGTGGAAAAGTTCAAAGGTTAGAAGTGTATAGACAATTAAAGGTTAGAACACTGACCTTGAATTAAGAGAAAGGAAACATGGATCTTTACTGATTGTTAATGTAATAGTGCCACAACTCTTTCTGTTGGCATTATTAAAAACAAAGCAAACAAACCCTCCCTCCCCCAAAAGTGCAGAATGCATAATTCCCAGTATTTATATTTATGTTACCTGAAGTCTCTAAGTTCTAATTAATGACGCTGAATTAAATGTATAGTAGATATTTTATAAGTCTTTTATACTTAAAGGTCACCTGTGTGACCTGTGTGATTTCTGGGTCTTATTTTACAGACAATTTTTGATATAGTTAAAGCAAGATCACCTGTTTTACTGTCCAGTCTTCTGTACTTGCTTCTGTAACACTCGCATGATTTTTCCAATAAGATGCTCAGAACTCCCTGGTTCTCTGAGTGTATTTGAAAGTAACATAAATTGGTTACGCTTATCCCATATTAGGAAGTGCATAGTATTTTGTAGATCTAGGCCAATAACTGTGCTAAAATTACCTATTTATCATTTTGCAGTAGCTCCAAGGTACCTCTGTAGAAGACCAGAGCTTTTTTCCTGCTACATGCTGTAAAAGTTTAGTGAAAACTGCACATATTTGTTTTTCTTAAATCACAAACAGTATTTAGCAGTTGCATTCTTGTGGGTACGCCGTGTCTTAAACTGCAAAGGAATCCATTTTCAAGTATTTTAATGCTGTTTTATGATTTACTGTTTCTATATCTCTTTCTGTAGGGCTGTCTCATCTTATTGTTTTATACTGTCTGATACAATAACTACTGCTTCATTTTGAAGATGAAACTAGCAGGACCATAAGTATGAATATTTTTTCTTAAGTAATGTTGTTATATGTTAATTTTTCTGTTTGCTTATACAATAGATGGAGATGGGCACATGTTCTGCATTCAATCTCTGTTTTTACTTTGATCCTAAGACTCAGTACTGCTCAGGAGTCCTATCTTCTTTGGTCCTCTGCTGTTTCTTGCACTGAATGGATTTTCAGGTTGTGGAAACAGAGGCATGGAGAGACAGTGTTGAACATGTGTGACTTAGACCATCTGTCATTCTTTTCAGTTCTGCTGATGTCCTCTTTTAGAAAGTGAAGACACATAAAGAACACACGGTATCAGAAAAAAACAACTGTAAAAATGCGTTTTTTTGTTGGTTTTCTTCTAAAGTATGAAGAACAAATGAGGCTGATATTACATCATTATCAGAGTCTTAGTCTAGGCAATCAACAGTTTGTCAAATGTTTGCATTGGATCGGAGTATCATCTGCCCTACAAGGGCATGAAAGAACATGTATCTTTGTAAAGTAACTATAAAGTAGGTGTGAATCAAAGGGACTTGATTATATAGCATTATATTTCTATTTGATAGTGCTACAGCAGCAAACATATAGCAAAAACAGCAGATGGACATAACTATCAGTCTGCTTTTCTGAGGTTGTAACCCTGAAAAATTAAACCATCAAACAAAAAGAAATTTTTCATGAGATTTCTGTATACCTATAACCAGCTTTTAAATATTATTACATATAATTAATAGTTCAGGTCAGGGATTTAATACAACAGAAATATCCAGCTCAAAGTAATTCACTATAGTCTAGATGAAACATCTGTATAATGGAGAGCTGTGCATGCGGACAGAGCATCTACCTTGTCTGTTAAACTTGTTAAATATACTTAAATTCAGATTTCTTATCGGTGTACTTGGACTATTAGGAATGTGATTTTTATTTATTTAGCTTTGTGATAAGAAAGATCATTACATAGCCTTTAGTGTTTCTTGAGCATGCAGAAAACACCACTATTAGCAAGATACCTTTACAAGTGTAAAAGGTACATCCCCCATTCCCTGTAAGGGAATAAGCTATATAAGTATACACAAAATTATGATGCAGCGTTGTGAATAGGGGTGCTGTCACCCTGGGAGGAAGTGTCGCAGACGGAGTGAGAGTGCACTTCACTCATAAGAGAGAAGCAACAATACACTTTATTGATATAAAACAGTGAGTTAACAAAATTCAATGGTAAACGCAGCAGTGGTTTAACAAGATTCGATGGCAAGGTACACTTGATTATTTACTGCATAGAGGACAGGGTCAGACAGAACTGTCAGGGAGACCCTCCCATGGAGTCATGAGGATCAGAAAGGACCCCCTTGCTTTCTAAACTCCTTCTCAGAGAGGAGTCGAGGTGCGGCTGGATCCAATCCTAGCCCCAGACTTGGTCAACAGTTTCTGTCTAAAGGATTATATATGCGCAATCAATCCTTTATATCACTTAGCTGAGATTTCAAAGTTTGGCATGCTGCTAGTCACTTACCGAGGATTTGTTGCGGCAAGGAATCTCTCAGCTTCAAGGAGTAACCTTGAGAGGCGTCCCTACTCAAGGGGAGATCCTGGTGTGCAGCCTGCTGCCGTGCAGGAGAGCACAACAGGCCCTGGGCTGTCCACTATTTATAGAGTGAGATGGTTGACTTATAGTCACAATTGCATACCAGCAAGAGTCTGGATCACTGCTCCAGAAAGCAGTGTTGCCATCCATCCCCAAAGTCCGGCATAAGCTGGATGCAGCTGGTGGTCGTTGCTTAGGCAGGGGAGGAGGGAGCACACCACCGCAGGAAGCCATGGTGCTTTGCTGAGCCTTTGCTTCCTCCCCATCTGCAGCATCCATCCCTCTCAAAGTAGAGGCTGTCTTCTCTTAGGTAAGGAAAGAAAGTTGACTCGGCCACCTACCTCAGCTGACACAGTACAATTAGCCCTGCTAATAAACTGTCCAAGTATCACAAACTTGATATTTAATGGCCACAGCCATTGCTAAGACTTTTGCAGCAAGGTAATTGGTAAAAGATCCTGGCTTTTGGCATGTCCCTTGGACATGACTATAAGGAGCCATCTCCTGGCCAGACACTAATAAGTGTCCTATTGTAATGGGTCTGTCAGCAACTTTTCTACCCTGTGAAAGCAATGCCCTCATCAGAGGGACAGGTTAGAATTTAAACGTCATAGCATCGTTCTTAATGCTGTAAAGCATGTCAGTTCACAGCTGTATTTTATACAAGCGTATAAAGGGGAGCAATGCATGCCATTTGTCTCCAGCTGGCAATAGAGCCTAGATGTGACAGTAGCTGGGCAAATCCAGGGTGATGAAGGGCTTCAGGGAATGACTCGTAGCCTCACTTGTTGAGATTGAAGGAGACCATGGCATATGCCTTATAATTTTCTGAGTAAAATATGATGCCCTAATGTTGTGCTAATATGTAGGAAAGCATTATTGCTCATGTCACAGTGATCTTGCACTCAGATGGATGAAAAGGATTTTGAGAAAAGAGTATCTCTGATTGAGGGCTGATAACAAGACACATTCTTCTGGCTAAAATTTCTATTAATCAAAATAGAAATTTTCTACTAATCAAAAAAATGCCTCAATATATTTTATTTTAATCTTTATTTTTATCACATACTAGGCAAAGATTAGATTGTGATCTGCTTTGAATACAGGATTCTGAAATACTTTATCTTTTCACTATGTAGGAATAAAAAGTATGTTTTGCCAGAGGTTTGGGTTTTTTCCCCTCCTCTTTTTGGGTAGCAATTTTTAAGCAAATAGAATTAATTTAAATGCTGAGAAATATTAATGGCATATGCTGACATTTTAAAGAAATAAAAATCAAATCCTTCTTTGGAAGAAACACAGTGAAATCAGTCGAGATTAATTAATAGGAATTAATTTGGCCCAGTGAATCCTGAGGGAATAAGTATTCAAGAAGAATATCCCAATAACCTTAATTTAAGTAGATCTGAGCACAAAATAAATTTTTAGTTTCCCAATAAATTTTATATTTTTTTGGTCCTGAATTGGAATGAATAACCAAAAAAAAAAAAGTATTTTCTATCAAACAAATTTAAACTATTGGGGGGGATCTATTTTCATGAAAAAATGAAACATTTTTGCATGATAAGAATAAAATATTAAGTTTTGGCTTTGCAAGACTTTTGTTCTTTAAAAAAATTAAGCTGTATGTTTTTGTGTAAATAATTCAAAAAGAAAAATAAAATGTCTGTTTTAAAGTGCTCCTTTTTCTTCTAGATGCAATTTCAATAGGACTAACATTAATTTTTTTTAATGTATTTTGTTAAAATAACAACATTTCTGATCAGTTTTTGTTTTAAGCTTTTGGAGATTTAGGGCCTGGATTTGATTATATAAACCAATCAGGTCTGAGATCTATTTTAGAGGGTTTAGTTCTGTTTAGAAAATATGTCAAAAAAAAAATGACCATAAATTAACGCTTTTGGAAATAGAACAATTATTTTAGGATCCTTGCCCTCTGAGATAATGGGCCAGGTTTTCAGCTGATATCAACTGATGTCACTTCACAAAAGACAAAGTGTCTGACCTAGAGCTGATTAGGCTTTGGGATCCTGGAATTTCAACTAAGTGTTAGTGGATTTTCTGATGAAGCCTCTTTATTGCTCAAGAGTTGGTTGTAATTCATATAAATATATGCTCTGTCAAAAAAATAAATGATTTGGCACAGAAGTGCTGTTACAATAATAAATGTCACAGACTTCATTCTCTGTGTAAAAGGAACCGTGCAATCAATAATGTCTGCCGCAGAAGTTCTCAGACTGTGGTCCATGGAGCCCTTGGCTGTGGTCTGGGGAGAACCAGCTGGTCAGAGAGCTGACTCTCCTGGTTTCAAGCTGACAAAAGACATTAAAACATAACTAAAATAAATTACTCTCCTTTTGCTTCTAAGCAGTTGCTGCAGTTGCCACAGGCTTATTATGCAGTCACAAACAGTAAAGGGGAAAAATATCCGCGAGCTTATATGTCAGCATTGCTGACTGGAAAAGTGTGAGGACTTCTGTACTTTCAGGCCACCTTTGTTTATGCTGATGAGATTTCACTTTCTAACACTGAAATCCCAAACTGAAATTGCTGTGTATTCCTATTAGCTCACTCAAGCTTCTTAATAAGCTCATTGCAGAATCAGGCTGCAAGAGGCTTCATTTATAAATGAGCATGTTTTTCCCCTGTGGAAGATTTCATGGATCCTTGTTGTCAGCAGCTTTAAGGGTGTCTGTAAACACAAAAGGGATCTTTATCTAATGAGTTACCTTCCTCCTTGTCCTTTATTTTCTGTGTTGGCTATCCAGCCTATAAAGAAGTTGTTTCCACCACTGGGTGAACCTAAGTCATATCAGATTGATAAACCACCCAACAGAAAGCTGAGATATGTTATTGCCAAAGATGATGTTACCACTTTTGCTACCACTGAGAGCATTACCTACTTTCACTGCCCTGAGTGATCCCAGGGGAAAAAAAAGCGTGGGAGGGGGGAGGAGGGAGAAAAGAAAAAAAAAACCTTAATAGGAAACATAAGTACTCATGGACCTCACATCACCAGCCTGAGCATCCAGACTGGAAGAAGTTGCGTGCTGAAGTCTAGACTTTTGGATTTCCAGTGGACCCTAAGTAAAGATTATTACCAGTGGAGCTCTGTTCTCAACATCTGCAGAGTTTCCATACCCATATGTGTGTATAGCCAATTGTTTCCATTATATCCATTTCCCCTATATTAAAGAATTTGACATTAGCTTCTGCATTTGCATCTTCCCTGCTGTTGTTAGCAGGGTTCTGCGAGCATTGGATGCTGTGAATCATTAGCTGACCTACTTTTTATCAGCTTTTATCTGGTGCCTTCTGGCTTCTTCAGAATATGAGCTTTTCTCTATGTGTGCCTCTCTCACGCTCTCTTTCTCTCTGCGTAGTTTTCAAAGATGTTTTTCTCCAAAATATTAACGGGAACCAGAGGGATAACAACATCAAAGTCAGCATATGTTTTTTCTTTGTTTTTCCAGTTTTAGTTGCCCTTGGGTAGCATTTTGAAATGAATAGTTGGTAGTGATAAGGGAGGTTATAAGCAAAATATCATAGGGTAAGTTATTTTGGAAATAGAAGTAGTTTGTGGTTTTCAGTACTGGCTTCATGGAGAGAATGACCTGTACAGACCTAGGGCTCAGGTTGTGTTGACCCTGTTCTTAGATGGCAGTTTATATAGAGGCTGGTCGTTGTAAGTTGCTGATATCTGAAAAGGCTTTTTCTCTGCAATAAATAATTCTGTTGGCATAGTGTGTTAATGTTGTCAGTAAAGCTCGTACATGTGGCTGTCGAACGCATCCCATTGCAAGAACTTGCTATCAGAGTTTCTCAGCTTTTTAAAAATTTAGTCAATCAGTCTGAAAATTGCATTGTCAGGTATCTCTCCAAGGCTGTATTTTTCCAGTGTCAACCAGAATGATTCAGCTGTTTCAGAGAATGAATTTAGTAGAAAATATGTTTTCTCTTCTATGGATATATAAGTTAAGACAGGCTAGGACCTACATGCTTTATAGTAGGCACTAGAAACTTAGCTAAAGTGTTGCTCTGTTGGCAGAGAAGTACCTTCTCTTGTCTTCATTAGAAAAAAAAATGTTTAGTTTTGTTAAGTTATGAATCTAGGGGGAAAAAGAAAATCAGTACATACTAGCCTTCATGCAGACTACACAGATCTTCTTCCAGCCCAAGGCACCAGGAGCAGGGGACATGGTTCCCCTGCCTTTTGTAAGTTGAGAAGAGGTATCAGTGTAGGAAAATACTGGAAAGAGACGTGGTAAAAGGGAAGAGAGTAAAATTGAAATCTGGTGAGGGAGAGAAGTTACTAGAAACCACAGATCGAAGAGGAAGACAGGCATTAGATGGATAGAGAAACTCGGATGGAAATCGGGAAGGGGGGGAGTAGGGTAGGAGGCTGAGAATAGAGATTAGGAAGTAGAAAACACAGTGTTAAGGTGTGAATCATGAGGAATTTGATCACAAACCAGGATAATTCACACTGAGTTGTTCTGGGGCTGGATCAAGAATCTGGCACTCAGCTATGTCTTGTGTCACACTTCACATCCCCACTGTAACAGCTTCCATGCTTGGTTGCTCCTTGGCCACCTTTCTCTGGCAGCAGCTTCTGCCAAATGCAGTCTCTTGCGACATCCATGCTCTGACAGGGAGCTGAGCTGTCACAGTTAAATCCCTGCTGTCCCAGAAAGCCAGCCTCCCCTGGTCTCCTATGCTGCTGCCCCTCCTGTAGGGAGGGCGCTGGCCCCAGTAGCTGCAGCATCTTCCCATCAGTGCTGCTTGGCCTTCAGAGGCATTGGCAGCCGCTGTTATAGGGCAGGACACAGGAGAAGCCTGTTTGCCTAATTGAACAGTGCTAGCTGCTGAGGACCCTCATCTGCTCTGGGGAAAAGGCTGTGGTCTTGATGGAAGCCTCCAGCAGGCTGGATCTGATGTCCCCGGCTATCCTAGACTAGATCTCTTTAGACTTTATTTACTGTGCCTTGCTCAAACCTTAGAGCGAATCCAGGATCTTTTATGTCCTCATGGGCATTTCTCTGGCCCTCAGCATTATCGTGTCTGATTGCTCAAGCAAGAGAAAGTCAAAGTGAGGTTATGCGGGCTACTTTAGAGACAGCATTCCTAACTCATGTGTGCTTGACTTTATAACCCTAATGCTCTTACAACATAGAGGTTTTTTCTGTGTTATGTGCCTAGAGCTGTAACTGGTTCATATTGATAAATCTCCATAAAAACAGGGAACTGAGTATAGAAGTCCTCTTGTGGCCTGTTTTTGTAGTACATATGCTACTTACATGAAGACACTGTTGTCTGAACAAAAAGTTGCACGTAGTATGATTATCTTGGGTACATAATTAATATGGCGGGAAACTTACTGCAGAGTGATGAATAGTTATACTTCCCTTAGTACAAATATTTTAAAACATGAACTTTTTGTATTTTATCCACAAGCAGGATATTATGGGGAAAAAGTCATCTACCTAATTCTCAAATTGTGCTAATGCAAATGTAAATGAGCCAAAGATTGGCGTATCATAACCATAATATATTTTAATTTTGTCCCTGTGGCATGGTTAGAAATCACAGGCACACACTTAGATTAGCTATTCTAAAGTTTTATTTTGTTAATTATTTTTATTTATTTATTTTTCTGGCTAAAGATCTCAGTGTAGATCTGTTGAAATTTGTGCTACTCTGGAGGCAAGCATGGTTCTAAGAAACCAATCAACTATTTAGAAACTAGCAGCCCTCTGCAAGCTTCAGCTCAAAAATATGGCTGTCTACAAAGCAGTGGTGTATTATTAATTAAAATTTGATAAAGTTTAGAACACTAGTTGCCACAGAAAATTCCTGCCCCATAAGACCGATTCTATTAGAGGAGAAAAGATAAAGAACTTGGGAGCAGACAAGCTCCCAAGAAGATATGCTCCTGAAAATTCAGTAACAAGATTTCTTCTTTATTAAAAAAAAAAAAAGGGGGTGGGGGGCACGGCAGCTATATAAATAAAACTATCATTGGATTCAGTCCTGAAATAGCATCAGTGTAGGCAAACACCTGCCTAGACAGCTCACACAGTGAACACGGCACACGAGCACTGCTCTCACCTTTTCTTCCTTCCAGCTAGGTACGTCCAGCTATTTGCAGCACAGTCAATGCTGCATTGCTCTCCTCCTTGTACAGTGATAAGGCAGATGCAGTAGATTCCCTTTGGCCATACTCATCTGGAAGTTTGCTGGACTTGTAAATTCTATATTCCCCTCACAGGTGCATATGTTGTATTTTAAGAAGACCATACTGACTGTCACTGCTATGAAAGCGAAGGCAACATCTTTATAGTTCAGCTGTTGATAGCGGAGCGTGACTTAACAGTATTACATAGCTAACTGATCAAAAGAAAATCCTGACAAGTGTCACTGTGTATTTAAAAAAAAAAAAAATCCTTGCAAGTCTAACTGTCTTGAGATATTTTAGTAATGTGTATTCTAAAGGAGAGGCAATGAAACAGAAGCCTAATGCTGTGTTTATTTACATACTCCAAAGGTTCATAATAAACATTGATTAGCTCTTCTGGAAGAATAAAAGACATAAAATGTAAAACACTCTTTCTGGAGGAATATACTTTGATAAAACACCTTGAATTAAAGCCAAGATGAAAAATACTCTTCAGATGTGCATATGCTACAGTAAGAATTATGGAAATAGCACAGAGAGAAAAGCTTTTTGTGCTGCAAAAGAGGGAAGTCCTGCATTGTTCTTACTAGTAGTCTAAATTAGCTTATTAAAAGGTTTCATTTAGTTATATTATTATTTAAATTATACTTTTCACTTGTGAGATATGTCCTATCACTGAATCTCAGGGCATTTTACCTGCATTAATAAAGTCTCAAGACAGCCTTAAAATTGCTGTCGTCTCTTTCAATAGGGATTCTCTCTCACTGTGTTTGTGCATGATGTAGCATAACTGAGCCCTAATTTTTGGGCACCACACTAGACACTACTGTAGTACAAATCATTATCATCAATAACATCCATAACAATGTTTTAAAAATCACTCTGAGGTAAATATTGGGATTACCATTTTAGCATTGAAGAAAGTGAATTACCTTTATCTCAGACTTCTGTGAATCAGGCAAGGAAAAATGTAAAACTTACACCGATGAGCAGAATTTTATCATATAGAAATTGATGCTGGCTGAGATTAGTTAGGAGATGCATTGATGTGCAGAAATTTGGGAAACCACACAAAAGAGACACTGAAATATACTTCACCCCTAGACATAGAAAACTCTTCACCAGCCATATGAAGCTTCTACCAATCTGAAATGCAGGTAAAGTAAATCTATTAAACTTGTCTTTTGGTTAGCTCACAAAATTACTGGTTGCATAAGATTCAGCTAGTCCAAAATCATGGCTCCGATGTCTGTCATCACCAGAGACTGGGAATTCAGGAGTAGTTCATTGTTCCCATGAATGTCAGCCTTCCTTCTCTCATATCTTTTGTTTCATCCTGTTCTCTTGTAGTTAACACATATAATTTTGGTTTTGAGACTTTATTCCTCTTCCACAAAACTGTGGTTTTTAATTTATAGTATGTAGATCTTTGATATAAATGTTTGATCAACTTTTTAATCATACTAAGGTATTTGTTCTATATGTTCCTTTGGAAAAAATAGTAAGAAATCAGGTGGAAAAAAAATTCAGTTGTTAGTTCTGAAATTTCCCTCCTATTCCTGCATGATTCAACTTTTTATGACCATTCTTTATTTCACTTGCTGTCACCATGTTCTCTTTTCCATCTTCTTGGAACAATTCAGTTCATGGAAATACAGTTCATTTTTGCCATTGCCTCCCTTCTCTTAGCCATCACTAGTATTACAATACATTTTTGACCTATGCTTATATATGTTGGTGTCCCATTTTTTACCATGATTGTCAGTTAAAGGGATATCGAAGACACTAAACAAAATCTCCCTAACTCAGTGGGGAGTTTCTTGGGATACCCTAATAGTGACCAGAAAGAACCAGTTCTAGTTTTACAGCTATGTAAGCATGCAATTTTCCTCCAGTGATTTCAGATGAACTGTTTACGTGTGAAAAATTAAATTATGTTACTGTCACAAACTATTCTGATATTGTGTCAGAGCAGGGCTCAATTAAGGGATAAGCAAGGTATATAAGACACACAAGTGAAGGAGAAAAGAAATCTCTCTGCTGAGCTGCTCCTTTGAGAGACTAGACAATTGCTGTAATTCCCATAAATACCTATTTTCTACCTATTGTTATCATGAGTTCTTATTCAGATTACATGCCTATCCAATCCTACATGGGCTACTGTGCTGAAAATTCCAATTAAATATGAAAGCTTAAAATATCAAAGTCATTTCTTGAATGATGGCCTCACTTTGTTGTTTGAGGCAAAGATGTACATAAACCAAGAACATGTGTTTCACCTAACCAGGTAAAATAAAAAATTGTTGAAAGCCACTAAGACTTTTCCCTTAACGTTAGTTATGTGCAGTAGAATTAAGTGAATAACCTTGATACACACTTAAAAAAGATTATGAAGCTTGGGGTCTGACACTTTGAGTATAATTCTGTGTGAAGAATACAATGAGGTATTTTTTAATATTTTTAATCTTTGTGAATATTCTTATTTATTAGCCAAATGTTAAATAGATATCAAAGTTATTCAAGTTCTATTTCTAAATTTGCTGTTCCTAAAAAAATCAACATTTGAGAAATATCAAACTGTGAGACTGTGTGTTTCAGTTCACCTGTAGATACAATTTTTTGTATAATTTTAGAGTAGATATCACAGGCTGCCCAGAATAAAGCAACTTTAAGTTTGTGGTCATTTCTAAAGATCACAAATTGACTGGTGATGGTAGGTATCTGAGATAAAGGCTCTGCCATGCCGCCTTGCCTTGTCTGTTCAGTCAGTGAAGGGAAAATTGTAACTGATAGAGTCACAGTCCATGACCCGTATTCATGGACTTGTGAACAAGAGGCAGTGCATAGCTCTTCAGTTTGAACATACTAGAGATGCAAAGAAAATTAAGCTTGTCAAGATAAGGGCATAATTAGCTTGGGGGGGGAGTCATTATGAGAAGGAAAGCTATGATTTTTGGAAGATGACAGACCAGAAGAAATGACATGTTCTGCAAGTGAACAGGTTTATCTGTCTCCCAGTGCTATCCTATCCACATTCTTTTTCAGTGGCTGTGCATTTCCCTAGCACTGCACATGACCACATTGACGCATGTTCACAGCCTTTTATCTTTTAAAGTTAATAGACAACATTCAGACATTAAATGAACCTTTCTTGTTCCTTACTGCACTTTTGCCTAGGAAATAACAAACAATTAAATGTAATAGTTTTGGTGACTCCTTATGGGCTGCATCCAATGCAAAGTATCTATTATTACAAGGGCAAAACATTTACTGTAAGAAAAACAAACATGAAAAAAAAGACGCACCAAATAATGTCACCTGAAATGTGTGAGTTACTTGTAAGGCCAGATAATCTAAGATTAGCTGTCTGTATCATCAAACTTCTTTATAGTCCAGTGTGCACAGCACAGCACCATGGAAAGTTACTCTTTGTGCTTGAAATGAACAGTTTTGCATTCTAAAATAGTCACATTAGCAGGGTCATTCTATTAAGCTACCTTGGGTGGCTTAGCATAACATTGAACTGTTTTACTGCATGGTTTTATGAAATTAATATATATTGGGCTGAGAGATTATCATTGTGAAGTGGAAATAAATATTTAAGTAGGTAAGGTAAAAAAAAAATGCTGAAAAAGTAGAGTAGAAATGGAAAACTTTATTTTCATTCATGTAGGTAATAAACTCATGTAATTTTAAACAACTAAGATGTACACAGAAGAGTAACAATGCCTTCCAATTTTGGCACTCTTGCTAGAAATAATATTATAATAAACGAACCTTAATATTATTGATAATCAATATGACTTTGAGCAGCATGGCTTAGAAATGATTAGATCACTTTTTTCAATTAGCTGTAATCTGGAAAATATCATGAAAGAAGGAGGAAAATGTAATTAGGCAGCCTGAGATACTTTGTTCATATGTCATACTTTTAAAATTGAAGTATTACAGAATTACTCGCTTTTGTCTAATATGTGCTTTGAAGTCTACTATTTTGCTTGAGAAAATATTCTCCTGGGTAGCTCACTTGCAGGAGACAAAATTTAGAGAGCTGTACATGCCAGTGTAGATTAGACATGAGGTATACATTGATTAGAAGCCTTTTGGGAGCTGTCCTTACTTCAAACAGTCTGTATATGGCTGATGCAATGAATCCCATCTTAGCCGTCAAGGTTAAATTCAGAACAGGTATAAGAAACACAAGGATATCTACTCTGTGGCTGCATCACTTATTCTACAAGCCACAAAAAGGTAATACAGTGCTGTACAGTCTGTACTAATTTTGTGTAGAATGCTGTGCCCAGACCTACACATGGCTGATACAGGGATATATGCACACATTGAGCTTTTCTGTCAATAGCCAGCCCTATTGCACACAGGAATTGGACTTCTTGGTGCTTTCTCTGTAGTAAATACATGCTTGTTGAGTTCAATGAAAAAGGATTAAAGGTGTAAAACTAAGCATGAGGAGCAGGGTATGTCTCTGGAGGGCTGAAATTCTCATATAGGATCAGGTTGAGGACTGTTCTCTTCTCTGCCTTGAAAATCAGAAGAAAAATAGAAATAACCTGTCTGTCTTGTGATATTTGGGCACTGAAGTTCTGATTCTTGCATGATGGAATTACAGTATTATAACCTTGGGAGCTATGATGAGTTGAGGATGTTTGGGACTTCTTGAGGTCAAGCCCCATAAGAATAATTGCAAAATTCCAACTGATTCAAAAGCAATGCTCAGAGTCCTGCGGTTGTGCAGAGGCAAGCACTGAGAATAAGCAATACACTTGATTATGTTAAGCAGTGCTGCACTTGAGAACTGACTTAATTCCAGATGCGTTTGATCTTGCCTCCAGAATCTTCAAAGACAGTTGACCTTTTTTGAGTTCTTATGGGCGAGAATAGCCTCTGGGTTCATTTGGACCAGGAAAGCTGATAACATTTTAAAAGAACTCCGTATTTCAAAACCTAGATTATTTAAAAAAAAAAAACAAACATATAATAGCAGCAGGTTATTTGCTTAAAAATATGAGCTCCCAGCAAAAGAACTTTTCAAAGAACTGTGTTTCATCTTCGTGTTTTCAGAGCGGGGTTGGACTAATGAGGTGTGGATAGTAGGGGGCGTTGTTTATGAATGGATGACCTTGAATTCATATTGGTAGCTTCTCACAAGTCATCCAAACAAATCTGTGACCCAGTTCTGCAGTCCCTAATTCACTGAAACCAACAGCAGTTTCTCTTTTTCAAAAGTAAGACTGAAAAGTACAAACTTTCTAATGCAAAATCAAGTCTTACCTGTCTCAAAAGGGTTAGATTCCAGTACTTCAAACTGAAAAACTCCACAAGTATCTCCACTAAAATAAATGGGGTTGTTGTGCAATGAAACGGTATTCAAGGAATGAAAAAGGTTGTCAGATTCTGGCTGCTACCCAATGGTGCATGTTTATCGAAGCCATGTGTATCTTGTAGGAAGTGTTGAGATCATCTGTTAGTACCATTCTGCCATTAACATAAAAAAATAATAGCTAAAAATAATATCTTATTGGCATTTAATTTTCAAGGAAAAAATAGAGACAGACAGTGTGTGGGTGTTTGCATGTGTGAGAGAATGATCACTCGGATGCTGGAAGTTCATATAATTTCTACGGAAGGGTTATTCAGCCCATGGCCTGTGGGCCACTGCTGGACCATAAGAGAACAGAAGGCCGTCCACACAGTAATTACAGTCTGCTAACTGCTGACTGTACCAGCTCATTTGTAAGTTGTAAGTCCAATGATCGTGCTAACATTTTAATAATGAATATTTTAGTTAAAATTTTTTTCATATTAACAATAGAAGTGTAAACTGCTAAACAAAAATCAACGGAGGGTATTCTGCAGTTTTCATTTATTTATTTATTTGGTTGGTTTTAATTAAGTGGACTTTCAGTTAAAGGTTGAAGAACCACGATCTGAGTTACTGGGCTCCAAGGGTATTGGTGCATATTGATTTGAAAGAGCTCAGTTTCTCCAGAATAATAAAAGGATGAGGGAGCTAGTAATAGCATAAATGATCATAGCTCTGTTGGATTTGTTACAATGGCAGCTATTATATAGTTTAAATTTGGCCTGTATAGTTGAGAGACATAAAGATAAATTAGTGTTGTCTTTAATTCAGTTGTCTGAAATGTCAAGAGTATGAACTTCCTTACCTTCACTGCCAGTAAAGGTAGCAAAAGGGTGAATAAATCAGATGAAAAACCAGGAAAAAATCTAAAGATTTTATTTCAGTTAACCCATAGTTAGAGGCTCTAATGGGCTCTCCGAAGTGGAGACTTGCTTGTTTTTATCCTGGTGTAGGAGAAGTGAAACTCCCAGCAAGAGAGGTGTTTGAGCCCTGTGATACCGGAAGTTGGTGAGGGATTTGTCAGTGAGAGCACAATGAACATTTTCCTTTTGTGTTAGGTTGTGCCATATTTGTGCCTAAAAAAAAAAACACTTTTTATGAGTCCATGTTTATAAAAAAAAAAAAAAAAAAGGCAAATTATATGCATTTTGCAGTCTAAATTTTGTTCTTTATGACTGAAACACGGGTCAGCATGTACAAGCTGAAAAAGCATGTTGTTTCCATATATGTCCAAGGCCAACACAGTGTTATCTTCTAATGTCAGAAATAAATCAAAATTGTAATGCATAAAAATGTCTCACAGTAGCAGTTCTAGTGTTGAGTATGAGAGTTTGGTATAGTTGTGTGAGTCCTACAGACAGTACTTTGTTTACTATTCAGGAAGTCCTCCTCTATTAATATACTAAACAGAAAAATGAGGAACACATTATTTATACAATGGATTTAGAGTAATTTACAAGGAGCCTTCCTATATAAAGCTAATAAACTGTCACCACCTCCTCCAAAGCAGAGTTACTCTATATTTATATTCTCATAAATGAGAACAGAATTTGACACAGTGAATCTGTGTCATTGAAGGCCTGAGAAATTAGCAGGTTATTTTTGCTGATTCAAGACCCTTGTAAAATAGTTTGCTATACCTATGCAAAGCATTATGCATAAAATATTAGATCTCAAAATTGTACTGTTTTCTAAGCAATAAAGTCAGTAATTCTTTGCTATTTGTCAAACTGAAAAAGCTTCTCTAAAAGTTTCTTGACTTTCCTGTGTGTGTGTGGGTATAATACATATATCTCCAAAAAGGATACTGTTCATTTTGTTGATATGTGTATGTGTATATATATTTCACTGCTCTTCAGTTATGTGCAGCATTACAACCACCACTTTCAGCTGGTTCACTCTGGTAATCAGAAGCAGCACAGCATTACAATCTCCACCTCTTTTACAGAAATTATCTTTTTCCTGTGTTCTCACTTTTTTCCTTGTATAGATTGCTGTTGTAGCATTTCCTACCCTCATTAACAGAATTTTCATGAGACTAAGCTGAATTTGATCTTAGCTGTGCAAGTAATTTTACTGGGTATCCTCCCATTTTCTATTTCTGGACCAACAGTGCTGTAAACTACTTACATAAATGTTAGAGAACTAAAGAGACAGGTTTTGTGGTAGTTGTTTGATAGGGCTGAAAGTGATGTTTCCTCTTTCATAGTATAGTACCTAGCCTATCATCTTATTGTACAATTTTCAGGTGTTTTGCTATAGCAGGAGTGAAAGAAAAATAAACATGGTGGGGAAGGGAGTGATGGTAGAAAAAAGGAAACGTGAAATCAAAGAACTTGCAGCATGTTAGTCAAAATATACTTCATTTGAACTAAAAAGGGCCTTATAATGTTTTTATTGCGGCTGAAAAAATCATTATGTTTAATAGAACTTTATGCAGACTGAGAAAAGATGCCTTTGCTTCTGGTTGTGTAATACTGATTTAAGTAAAGAAAAAAAGTTTTATTCATTTTAATACTCCAAATGCTTAGAAATCAATATCTAGTGATGCACTTACATCATATCCATCTAGAACCAAGCAGATACACAACAGGTGAATTTCTCTGACTAAAGGAATAGATTGACAGTCTTCAGAAATATAAACTTGTGTTATATAAATATCTAGAGACTATAAAATGGCCTCTGAGTTTACTCACAGTGCACTCTGCTGTGTTATGCCAGTATTAAAATGTAGCTTTTTATAATGTAATTGAAGTTATTATTAAAAAAAAAAACCCGAACTTGAACCCAAATAAATACAGCCACCCGACTGAATTCATAGGTTAAACTCACTAGTCTCGTCTAAGACATTGTACCTACACTGAGTGCCCTTCTGAATTTAAATGTCACTGAGAATCAGGCCACTTTCTTATTTCAAATAAGTGGACAAGGGATCTTAAAATCTGTAGTACAAGAATGCAGTCAGAATTACAGCTTTTCGTGTACATTTGTCTATATGGCTTCTCTGCATGTTCATGGGTAGTAATTTATATGCTAGCTATTGGCAGAAGCAGCTTTACCTGCTCTCTTCTCAGCTAATCTCCTGATATTTTTTTCATTTTCTCCTCCCACCCCGTCCTTCCTTTAAATATTATCCTAAATGCAAATGGAGAACCATATCGATAGCTCTATTATGATTTTTGTTTCTTTGTTTTAAAGAGGCACTTCAAAGATAGTATGAATCAGCAGAAGTGTGAAAGCTAGAACTTTTTCAAAGCTATAAAATGGCAGTATGCCTTTTCTCAGTATGTCTGATGTTATGATTTTAAGATATTGTTGACATAGTCAACATGATTTCAGATATTGTTGAGTTTGATTGCAAATACATCAGATAAACTTGATATTTATGGTGCATCCTGGCTTCCAGTTAGTCTGGAATAAGTTGAGTTAATTTTTTTACAGACTTGGAACTGAGATCAGTATAAACAGAGACCAAGATCTTTATCACCATCTCCCCCAGCAGTGGCCAATGCCTCCACGCAGACGGAACTGCTGAAGGGAGAGGCTGCAGTGCAGACCTCAGACTGCAGGAAGTGCGCAGATCTCTCTCCTGGGGTAGGGACAGGCAGCAGACCTGCCTGCAAAAGGTGTGCCCAGGTGGAGGACCTCCTGCAGCAGGTGGCTGAGCTGCAGGAGGCGGTGAGAAGACTGCGTAATGTCAGGGAGGCGGAGAAGGAGCTGGATAGCTGGTTCCAAGCGCAGTCTGCAGCGGACCCGCAGCCCATGGCCAACCAACCAATAACTCCCCCACCAACACACACAGAAGGGAGGGGGGCCAATATTGCAGAAGAATGGACGGTTGCAAAGGCAAGGACCAGCAGGAGGAAGAGACTTCCCCCGAAGCCTGAGGTGCCCTTGCAGAACCGCTTCACCGCTCTGCAGGCTGAAGAGGAAAGACTCATCATATCAGGAAAGACACTGGAGCTGAGTAAGGCAGCCCGATCTTCCCCCCCTATAACAACCAGCACAAGTAAGAAAAGGCGATGGGTGATAGTAGTAGGTGACTCTCTTCTGAGGCAACCATTTGCTGACCTGACGCACTCTCTAGAGTGGTGTGCTGCTTACCAGGGGCTCACATCAGGGATGTCACCGAGAGGCTACCAAGCCTTGTACAATCCATTGACTATTACCCACTGCTGCTGTTTCATGTGGGCACCAGTGACACAGCCAGGAGCAGTCTGAGGACTATCAAGAAGGACTTCAGAGCCCTGGGAGCAGAGGTAAGGGACTCTGGAGCGCAGGTAATTTTTCCATCAATCCTGCCAGTCAAAGTTGAAGGGGTTTGAAAGGGCCAGTCAAATCTGTGGAATCAACAAATGGCTACGGGACTGGTGCCACAGCCAGGGGTTCGGCTACTTAGACCACGGGACTCGCTTTAAGAAACCCAGTCTACTGGGGGCTGATGGAGTCTATCTGTCAGAGCAGGGGAAGAACATCTTCGGTCATAGGCTTGCCAAGCTGGTGAAGAGGGCTTTAAACTAGAGATGCCAAGGGAGGAGAACCTCAATCCATCCCACTCCTACCAGTTTGATGCCAGGGCCAGCAATAGATGCCCAGAGCCTGGAGAAGGATCACAGGTCAGCAGGAGAGCGCCTGAAGAGCAGCACAAAGGAACTCCAGCCAGTAAGACAGCTTCATCGGGGCCCAATTGAAATGCCTCTATGCAAACACACATAGCATGGGGAATAAACAAGAGGAGTTAGAGACGTGCGCATGCCTGCAGGGCTGCGACCTTATTGGCATCACAGAGATGTGGTGAGATGGCTCCTGTGATTGGAGTGTTGGAAAGGAAGGATACAGGCTTTTTGGGAAGGACAGGCAGGGGAGACGAGGAGGGGGTGTCGCCCTCTATGTCAATGACCAGCTGGAGTGCATGGAGCTCTGCCTGGGGATGGATGAGGAGCCGACCGAGAGCTTGTGGGTCAGGATTAAAGGGAATGCAGGGACAGGTGACATTATGGTGGGGGTCTGCTGCAGGCCACCTGACCAGGAAGACTGAGCAGATGAGGCCCTCTATAGACAGATAGGAGCAGCCTCACACTCACAAGCCTTGGTCCTCATGGGCGTCTTCAACCACCCCGATATCTGTTGGAGGGACAGCACGGTAGGGCATAAGCAATCCGGGAGGTTCCTGGAATGCATCAATGCTAACTTCCTTCTCCAAGTGGTAGAGGAGCCAACGAGGAGAGGTGCTACGCTGGACCTTGTTCTCACCAACAAGGAGGGGCTGGTGGGGAATGTGAAGCTCAAGGGCAGCCTGGGCTGCAGTGACCATGAAATGGTGGAGTTCAAGATCCCTAGGGCACCGAGGAGGGTCCACAGCAAGCTCACTACCCTGGACTTCAGGAGAGCAGACTTTGGCCTCTTCAGGGATCTGCTTGGCAGAGTGTTATGGGACAAAGCCCCAGAGGGAAGAGGGGCCCAAGAAAGCTGGGTAATGTTCAAGGATCACCTCCTTCAAGCTCAGGAGCGATGCATCCCAACAAAGAGGGAGTCAGGCAAAAATGCCAGGAGGCCTGTGTGGATGAACAAGGAGCTCCTGGACAAACTCAAACACAAAAAGGAAGCCTACAGAGGGTGGAAGCAAGGACAGGGAGCCTGGGAGGAATACAGAGAAATTGTCCGAGCAGCCAGGGATCAGGTTAGGAAAGCGAAAGCCCTGATAGAATTAAATCTGGCCAGGGACATCAAGGGCAACAAGAAAAGATTCTATAGGTACGTCGGGGATAAAAGGAAGACTAGGGAAAATGTGGGCCCTCTCCGGAACAAAATGGGAGACCTGGTTACCCGGGACACGGAGAAGGTGGAGGTATTCAATGACTTTTTTGCCTTGGTCTTCACTGCCAAGTGCTCGAGCCTCACTGCCCAAGCCGCAGAAGGCAAAGGCAGGGACTGGGAGAATGAAGAGCTGCCCACTGTGGGAGAAGATCAGGTTCGAGACCATCTAAGGCACCTGAAGGTGCACAAGTCCATGGGACCCGATGAGATCCATCCGCAGGTCCTGAAGGAACTGGCGGATGAAGTTGCTAAGCCACTATCCCTTGTATTTGAGAAGTCGTGGCAGTCCGGTGAAGTTCCCACTGACTGGAAAAGGGAAAACATAACCGCCATTTTTAAAAAGGGAAAAAAGGAAGACCCGGGGAACTACAGGCCAGTCAGTCTCACCCGTGTGCCTGGGAAGATCATGGAACAGATCCTCCTGGAAGCTATACTGAGGCACATGGAGGACAGGGAGGTGATTCGAGACAGCCAGCATGGCTTCACCAAGGGCAAGTCCTGCCTGACTAACCTAGCGGCCTTCTGTGATGGAGTGACTACATCAATGGACAAGGGAAGGGCTACAGATGTCGTCTATCTGGACGTCTGTGAGGCCTTTGACAGGGTCCCTCACAACAGCCTTCTCTCTAAACTGGAGAGACATGGATTTGATGGGTGGACTGTCCGGTGGGTGAGGAATTGGTTGGATGGTCGCATCCAGAGGGTAGTGGTCAACAGCCCAATGTCCGGATGGAGATCTGTGATGAGTGGTGCCCCTCAGGGGTCCGCATTGGGACCGTTACTGTTTAATATCTTCATCAGTGACATAGAGAGTGGGATGGAGTGCACCCTCAGCAAGTTTGCAGATGACACCAAGCTGAGTGGTGCGGTCGACACACCAGAGGGACAGGATGCCATCCAGAGGGACCTGGACAAGCTCAAGAAGTGGGCCCATGTGAACCTCCTGAGGTTTAACAAGGCCAAGTGCAGGGTCCTGCACCTGGGTCGGGGCAAGCCCTGGTATCAATCCAGGCTGGGGGATGAAGGGATTGAGAGCAGCCCTGCCGAGAAGGACTTGGGGGTACTGCTGGATGAAAAGCTGGACATGAGCCAGCAATGTGCGCTCGCAGCCCAGAAGGCCAATGGTATCCTGGGCTGCTTCAACAGAAGCACGGCCAGCAGGTCGAGGGAGGGGATTCTGCCCCTTGACTCTGCTCTGGTGAGACCCCACCTGCAGTACTGCATCCAGCTCTGGAGCCCTCAGCATAAGAAAGACACGGACCTGTTGGAGCGGGTCCAGAAGAGGGTCACAAAAATGATCAGGGGGATGGAACACCTCTCCTATGAAGAAAGGCTGAGAGAGTTGGGGTTGTTCAGCCTGGAGAAGAGAAGGCTTCAGGGACACTTTATTGCAGCCTATCAGTACTTAAAGGGGGCTTCTAAAAAAGATGGCGGCAAACTTTTTAGCAGGGCCTTTTGTGACAGGACAAGGGGGAATGGCTTTAAACTAAAGGGGGGTAGATTTAGACTAGATATAAGGAAGAAATTTTTTACGCTGAAGGTGGTGAAACACTGGCACATGTTGCCCAGAGAGGTGGTGGATGCCCCATCCCTGGAAACATTCCAGGTCAGGTTGGACGGGGCTCTGAGCAACCTGATCTAGTTGAAGATGTCCCTGCCCACGGCAGGGGGGTTGGACTAGATGACCTTTAAAGGTCCCTTCCAACCCAAACTATTCTATGATTCTATGATTCTGTGATTCTATCTGTTGGCCATCTTACATTTCTACTGCTCCATTTGATATCTTGTAACCAGTATCCAACAGTATGTTTAGTGTTTTGGGCAGATTTTTTACAGTCTTTTATAAAGCTTGTGGAGTCTTTCACATCTATGAGCTTTGTCATCTGTACTTCATTATGTTAAGGTACATTTTCCCTGGCAATTCTTAATTCATAAAACAGATATGTTAAAATTAGTCAAATATTGTTTGTAGTTACAGTATGAACTACCACTCCCTCCAATCCAGAATATTCAAGTTTTCCCACTCTCATTATTTGTATAGTTTCATAGGTGCTGGTCACAGTCATTTCAAAAAGATACGTCACAAGGAGCTGATAGTCTTAAAGTATTAGATAGCTGTACACTGTGTGTATGAAACACCTATTCCTAACAAACTGTGGCTTGTTTTTCATTTCCAGACAGTGGAACTATGTGAAAGATGTTAAATTAAATGCTATAGACCATGCTCCTTCCTTTTGCAAGTGAATAATTTTGTTCTCAAAGTTTGCCATATGCAATCTGGTATTTCAGCTCTATGTTTATCTCCAAAATTAATACCAGGTAGATTTATTCCCTTGATGGTAGATGGTTAGCTAGCATATATGCTTTTTCATTTTAATTAATTGCTTCTCACAAAATTTGTTATCTCCTAGTCTCAATCTCTTTTGTCTTTTAATATTAGTATAAAAATCCTATAACATTGTTCTGCCCAGCAATGTGTTTTGCTTTCTTTTGCCATATACCAGGATACATCCATGTACAGAAAGAGAAAATTGCTTTCATATTTCCTATTGCATGTTTTATGCTTCTGACCTACTTAAATATATCCTAAAATGAAATTTCCCCATGTATCTGTGCTGTGTTTAAAAACAAATCTTATTTATATTCAGGAAGGTTGAAATTATTTGTGGTGTAAGGTATCTGAGTCAAGCTACATTGAGAGCTATCAGTGAGTGGGTCAAAATATTATGTATGAGTGGCATCGCATCTGAGCATCAGGGTTTGGTGTGGTTGTAGTGTAAACCACGTTTTGCGTACTGGGATGGCCTGATTTTTTTAATTGATTATAGCCTTGGACTTTCAGGCAGGAATTGATATTGGACCTCAACGCAGTCTTCAGCATTTTAAGCACATTGACTTCTGGGGGAAACGTATGTGAGCAAGTGCTTATGTATGTATAAGTATCAATTTTAAGCTATGCAGGATAGGGGCTGTGCAACGAAACTTTGTTCCAACTGGAGTAATTCTGTTATTCCTTGGAGAGAACCAAGCCCTTCCCTTTGAAGAAAATCTTTTTTGCTACAGGGCCTAACATGGCCTAGATCTAAGTGGGGAGATGGGCAGCCATCCAGCTGCTGCTTTCGATAGTCCACTGAGACTACAGCGAAGCAGTACTTCTGATGTAATGTAAATAGATAAAGTTAACAAAAAATTATGTCTGATGTTTGGGTTTTAATCGTTCATTATTTAATATAATCAGATCATTATTTAATATAATCAGATATATGCTATGTTAATTAAATCAGATCCCCTTAAAGAGAAACATTGATATGATTGAGAATTTGGTATGTTTTCCAAACAATTTTTTTACATTCCAGAGTGAAATCTGTGTGATTTGGAAAAAAAAAAAATCCCACTAACAAAACTGGGAATAGGTTATAGTGAAGTAATATCTGGATTATACAAAATACAAGCTCATGAAGGAGACTTGAGTATTGATTATCCAATGTACTCAGCTTAAAACAAGGTAAGCAAAGTATTGTTTTATTTGTACCAAATTTTTAAATCAGCCACCATAACTCTCTTACAATTACTTTGACTTTTACTTATCTTACAGTTAAGGTTACTGTCTAGAATACAAAGAAATTATGATTCCTCTAAGGTTAGAGCAAAGAGGATATAAAAATCTGCAGGCAGGCTACTGTCTCCAAGATAAGGTAGGTTGTCTCTGTAGCACTCTGCAATAAGCCATCTTTCTGTTGTTTTTACCCATGTTTAAAAAACAATCCTCTAATTAGGCAAGCAGGAATAAATTAAAAACATAGGTAGCAGCTGTGCTCTGCAAGTTGCTTTATGCATCGCAAAGCAGGCAGTCAGTGGTCCAGTTCTGGAGAATGTAGTCATTTGTAGCTCACTTTGTGATATGGTTTTAAATGACCTTCACTGTTGGGAAAGGCCAGTTTTTTCAAGACATCTGAGTGACACAGTTCCTCCTTTTATTTAAGGAAATATCCAGGCCCATGCTCCATGTGTTATAGAAAAGTACTGTAAAAACTGTGAAGCTCGGTTGGGATTCCCATCAGCAGAATCGTCCCATACGAGACTGATTCCCTTAGAAGTGGCTGGAAAGGGCAGCTGGACACAGAATCCCTTCCCGTGGGAACTGCATATTTTAGAACTTATTTAACGGGGTTTCAATAACTTGTGGGTATTTTGTTTGCTTTTGGTTTTTTGTTTGTTTTTTATAGTACATCAGCAAAACCGAACTGTTATTGCAAAAGGGTCATTTTTAACAAAATTTACCTTAGGAAAAGAGTATGGAATTTACTGACATTTTCACAAATTATCCCTTTCTGTGAAGTTTCTGTGTGTTGAAAACTAAAAATTGTGGGGTTTTGAGGCGGTTTTCTTGTGTTTTACAGGAAAGAGGCCACAACGAAAATAAAGCCATTTCAAAGTGTTGTAATGAAATATTTTGTCTAGTCACAGATAACTATTTTTTGGACCTTCATTTTACAAAATTTTCTAATACTTCAAGATTTAGCCCACTAAAAATAGGAAATATTCTGAATTATTCAAGAATTCTCTTTAGTTAGGGAGTTTGTTTAGGGAGCAAGTGGATATCCCCCCCCTCCAGACAACTGATTTTGCTCAAATACCAGCTTCCATCTCCTTTCCCATATTTTCTGTTTGACTTCCTAGAGACATTCTTGGGAGCGTGATGGCAGGATATCTAAAGTTCTTGATGGCTGTCAAACATAGAGTTAATTTTGTACAGGTGGATCTTAGTCTGGAAGTAAAATACAAGAAAATGTTGTAATAGGGATGTTCTGACTTCCTTTCATATCATGGCACTTGCTCACAGTGATGGTAGTGCTTTTACTAATGTAGGTCTGCAGGAAAGTATGCATTCCACACAGATGAACTCCTGTCCATTTACAGCAATTAAGCCACTTCAATTATACTAATAAGAATTCTAAACACACCTTGTCAGTAATATAGTACTTTAAATCCAGGCTATAAATACCATTTTAATTCCTGTTAGTTTGAACTGCACTGACATTTATTATTAGAAGGCTTGTTACAGGCAAGTTTTCAGTTCATTTGAGTTCTTTAAGAAATTTTTTAAGATTTGCATCTAATTGGAGATGTATTTGAGCAACAGATTCAGTGAGATTCTGTTTTTCCCTCTCAATCTTACAGGTCGGACCCTCAGCCAATATTAGACCAGAGGTAAAACTGATTATATGTGTCTTCTTAACTTCTATGAAAAAATCACTAGAGAGGTTTTTTTAAGATCTTTCTCTCAGCTTATTTCATAGTAAAACAAAAAATATTCTGTTTCCATTTTATTTCTATTTCACATCATTATTAGAATACCCTTCACTTAATAAAATGTTGTGAGCTCTACTCAAAACTCTACTTAATAAAGAATTTTCAATATCCCTGTCTTTTTAATATTTGAAATTTTGTGCAGGGGAGAAAGAGAACTCTGGGAATCAGTACTTGTCTACTTCCTGTCACTTTAATAGGGGGAAATCCAGAATTGTTAATAAACTTGCCATTTGCCAACGAAAACTCCCAGCATTGATAATGAACTGGTTTCCATAGAAAAGGACACACTTACAGGTAGAAAACTGATAATGTAGCAGTCTTCCCCCCCCCCCCCCCCCCGCCCCCCGCCCCAGCTGTATTTCTGGAGAGCCCCACTGCATGGGGAAGATAATGATAATGATTTTTGTATGTTTAAGGGTTATTTACATTGATATTTAGGGAGTTTCATGGAGCACAGTTCTGTCTTTGTTCATCTCTGATCTGCAAATGGTTGCAAATGTAACTCTTCATAATCAGGAGTTTGAGATGTATCTTATTCATACCCATAAATGGAGAGGGAGGAAGCAACAGTTTTGGAGCAAGATCTGGACCTTATGTACTACTTTGGTATCTTCTATCACAAAGAAAAGCTTTTATACACAATATGTTGCCATCTAAACTCTGTTCAGGAAGTAGCCTGTTGTCATCACAGATGCAGTAAATGTTGAGAATCCCGGGGTTCAGGAATATTACTCAGTTAGGCTAAAAGACAATCTGACTATGTCTTGGTATGCATCTTTCTGAGTGAAGCTGACCTCCACCAGAAAAATGCTTTAATTGTTTCTCTTTAAAAAACAGTATAAACTCAAATGTCTGGCCTTTTATTTGGAATTAAACAGGGAGGATTTGTGGGACAGTCACCTACAAAGTTAGTATGTTATTTTTTCTAGGTTTCAAGGGAATATGATGGCCATCTTTCCTGGCCTCGTCTAGAATGCAAGTCCTCTAGCCCCTGGCATATGCAACTGCAGTTGGTGACTGACATTTTATGGGTATGGTTTTTATTAGCATTCTTCATGCATTCAGCTGCATTCAGTGGAACTGTACCTATGAAATGAGGAAGTTTTGTTCTTCCCTTGAAAAATATCCAAAGCAGGAACTGAAGAATATTGTCCTTCAGGGCAGCAAAAGTAAAATTTTGTGACTTTTTAAATGAATAGACTTATTGCTTATGTAATTTACTAGTAAACCTCTGTATCCATGTCACTATAATCCATTCTTCTCTCCACACCTCAGAAGCTTGATTTTTCTTGGATTTTATTAAATGCTCTTAAAATACCTAGCTCCCTTCCAGCTAAATCAAATACTGGCTGATCCCAGTCCTCTACTTAATCTTAATTTAAATTTAACATGTCTTTTTAGTCCCTTTTGGGTTAAAGTTTCTATTCTTTAGCTCAACCTTTGTTATTATAATGTATATATTGCAGAATCCTATTTCTTTGCTATACAGTACACCAGATCTAAGATCTAATGGAGTTATCTTATGAAAATTTATTTCAATACATTCATATACAGGTGATAAGTTTGTACGCAATGTCCTTCCTTCACCATCCTCTTCAGATGAAGAAAACTATTAATGCAGCAACTAAGTGTGGGCTAGTCGTACTATAGTAGTGAGATTTTTGCATTCTTCTGCATAGAATTAAAGTCAGTCTACTATAGTGCTGGAATATCTTCTGGAAAATGGCCTAAGTGACAGCACTTAGCATCCACATTCTTAATATTCCTTGAGACTGAAATCTTGGCTATGATGAAGTCAACAGCAAAGCTACTGTTGATTGGAGCTGAACTTGCATTTGATGACTGAGATGTAAAGAGAGCAGCTGGCACTGACTGGGGGGGAAGGAGGAGAAGTGGAGTTAGCTAATAGACACAGAAGGAAAAAAAGATTGCTACTTAGTTTTTGAAGAAGTAATAAAAGCTTTGCTTCTAACAGTGAGTAGAGGGACCCAGAGTACGAGGACAAGAGGAAGCTCTTAATATAAGCACTTTGAGAAAATTCTGAAATTCATATTGTTTGTGTATATTGTATAAACAAGGGTCTGAAAAATGAAGCTATTTTCATTGGCTGGATGTTAAGACTGAGTTCTGACTTATTCCCTGTCCCCACAAATTTTCAAAATAAGCATTTCTGTTGATTTTAAAAATAAATTTTGTCTTCCAAATGATACACTCTTATTAAAAGACTCGGAGTTTCAGTGACTTCAACGGTATGAACCCATTATGTATTTCTAATGTAACATACACAAAAGTATATAAACTGGTTGGGTTTTATTACCAGTTGACTGTATATTAATTAGCTGGAAAGTCACTTTATTTTCTGTAATCTGGCTATCAAATTCTTCTCCCCCACAAGTACTCCTGAAATGCCAACCATTCTGCCAAGCTGTTTCTTATGCTTATTGTAGTTCTGGCATTCTTTCTTCCATGTAGAAGGAAAAATATTGTCCTAATCAGTACACTTCATAGATCCTGTAAAAAATATTAAAGCAAAGCTTGTATTCTAGTCAGACTTAGATTTTTTTTTCTTTTTTCATTAAATTTCCTCTCTTCTGTTACTTTCAATTTTAGGAAGGGGGCAAAGGGGATTAATTCTGCCCCAGAATTTTACTGTGCATGTTTCCAAAACATATCACCCAAATGATAGAACAAGACAATACTCTTCAGAAATACCTTTATTAACCAGAACTGGTCTAGTATTCTTTCTGGTACGGTAATGTAGTGGTCAGGGTAGAATTTCATGGAATGTGTACAGGATCTCTCTTCATCTACAGACCCTTTTAAAAAACATGAAGTGAAGAAGAAATAATTTTGTCTTTTCTCCATTGAAATTCCAATATTAAATTATTTACCATGGCTATTTTGGCTTCAAATTTAGCACAGAAGAATAGACAATGTAAGCATTAAGAGCATTTATAAATGTATTATAAGCTCATCACCTGCACACTGGCAGGACAGAAAATAAGAAATATTCAGTGTAAACCTAGTTTAATGGGATTTAACTGAAGATGCTATCAGCTCATATTTCTAATACACAAGATGAATTAAAATCAAATAAAGAGTTGTAATAACTTAAAAAAATGAAAAAACAGCCCTAGTGTTGGGTCCCAATCTGCTGAAAAGTAATGGGAAACATAGCAGAAAGCTACCTTCTTACAGTTTATTAAACTGCTAGGGTTATAATGGAGAAACTAAAGGAAAAGCTTCCTTTGCTTAAATCATGGTGTGTAAGCTCTGTTTTCTACAAGAGTAATTAAATCTAAATCATAAATTCAAAGTGATAGTGCAAGTCCATAGGTCTTTCTTCTTGGAGTGAGCAGAAATAAGAGGCAGTATTTTACATTTTTTCCCCTTTCTCCAAGGAAAAGAGGTGTGCAATGATAAAAGATTTTGAAACCTTCCAAGTGGGGTGAATGACTATGTTCATGTAACTAAATGCAATTAGTAGAGCTAAACTTAGTTCTCTTCCCTTTAGTAGAAAAAATGTGTTTAGTTCTATCTGCAGTGGGAGAGGCAAGCAGCTGGAGTTTTAAGACCATTGCCAAAGTAGTCAGATGTATGGCATTATTTTTTTAATGTATGGTATCAAAAGCTTTGCTTTCCTAGCCTGAAATATGAGTGTTTTACTATTAAAGCCAGTCTGACAAATGGGATAGTTTTGTATAAAATTTCAAATTTAGGATAATAACACTGAAAAAAAACCCCTGTCTCCTGAAAAACCATGAGCCGAAATTGTAAAGTATCAATTCAGGTGTCTCCAAGATTTGTCAGACTGATGCCTCCTGCTTAGTCAATGGTGGGCTAGTCAGCATCTCCAAGAAGTTCCCTGGCTTCTCTTGCTGACCTGTCTTGTGTTTTTGCCCTGGTTGTGATCATCAATGAAGATGTAGACCAGACGTGGAACATACATAGGACATTGGAGAGGATGAAGGCATCTGAACTGAATTCCCATACAGCGCATCTAGAGATGTTTACATTGCTTGTTTGGCAGGAGTGGGGAATTCAAAGGGGAGAAATAGGAAAGTTTGGGAACTTAAAATAGTTCATCTGCAGTAAAAATTGCCTTTTTTATAATGCACAATTATTTGACATGAAAAAATAAATTTAGTTGAAACCCAGATTTTCCATTAAAGTCAGTTTCAATGAAAACTTTCTCATCAAAATAGTTATTATGTACTATTTGATTTGGCTCACGGTGAACTATGCAGCTATTATTGACCAGACTTTTGAAATAGGTTTTATTTGAAACATTCATTTACTTAGCTACTGGCACACTCTTCCAAAAAAAAACTTTCTGTGGATTTTGCCATTCTTGTCTAAGTAAAAGTAATAATAAATAAATAAAACAGGTAAAATGAAATAACCAAACTGAAACCAAGAGATATCCAAACTGAAGCTGTTGGAACCTGTTTGCTTTTAACAAGCCTCTTGAAGCCTGCAGAAAGGAAACGCTCCCCTCCTTTGCAGTTCTAATGTTGAAATCACTTTGCCAAAGCTTCTACTTCAAACTTGCATGGAGCAATAGCAGTATTTCCTGTATTTTCAATGCAGCATCAAGGCTAGTTTAAACAGCAAAAAGCTCAGTTACTTCTCAATTCTGCATAATTACAAAGGCCAGGAAGAAATTTAAGAAAACAAAATACTAATACAAATCAATATCTATTTTCCACTGCAGATTACATTGTCAAAAAGACTTTCACTGCTGAAGAGCACTGCCACAAAAAAACACATTCCAAAAACTATTTTCAAGTTTTTTGGGAAATAATGATTCATTCCCGATGATGGCTGACCCACCATTTCAAAATTAATGAAACTGTAAGCTCATTTAAAAACTTAATAGTTATTAAGAGTGATTGCAAATGTTCCTAGGGAGATAGTAATTTTGCTATCCACTCACTGAACATCAGTCGTATATATGATTAAGTATGTATCAGTGGGGAAAAAAGAAACCATGATTAGAATTCAAAATCATGGCATGTTCTGAAATTTGAATAGCATTCCCTATTTTCTGAATGGAGCAACAGAGATGCACACTAGCTTTGGGCTCTTAGTGAGTCAGTGAAAGAGTAAAATGTGTCCAATTGTGCTGGTTTTGGCTGGGATAGGGTTAATTTTCTTCACAGTAGCTGGTATGGGGCTGTGTTTTAGATTTGTGCTGGAAACAGTGTTGATAACACAGGGATGTTTTCATTACTGCTGAGCAGTGCTGACACAGAGTCAAGGCCTTTTCTGCCTCTCACCCCACCCCACCAGCGAGCAGGCTGGGGGTGCACAAGAAGTTGGGAGGGGGCACGGCTGGGACAGCTGACCCCAACTGACCAAAGGGATATTCCATACCATATGATGTCATGTTCAGCATATAAAGCTGGGGGAAGAAGAAGGAAGGGGGGCACGTTTGGAGTGATGGTGTTTGTCTTCCCAAGTAACTGTTATGCGTGATGGAGCCCTGCTTTCCTGGAGATGGCTGAACACCTGCCTGCCGATGGGAAGCAGTGAATGAATTCTTTGTTTTGCTTTGCTTGTGTGCGAGGCTTTTGCTTTCCCTATTAAACTGTCTTTATCTCAACCCACGAGTTTTCTCATGTTTACTCTTCCAATTCTCTCCCCCATCCCACCTGGGGGGAGTGAGTGAGTGGCTGTGTGGGGCTTAGTTGCCAGCTGGGGTTAAACCATGACACTAATATGCTTCCAAATTACAGTTAATTAATACACTGGCTATTGAAAAACAACAAGGAAAATGAGGTTAAACAATAGAGGAAATTTAACTCCATCTCTTGAAGCTTTGGGATTTATTCATATGTGCAGAATTTTTGTACTTTCAGGGAATATGAATAATTGCCATTTAGAAACTGGACTTTATACTCTGTCCAAAAATGCACACTGGGTAATCAGTGCAGTCCTTAATGGAGGACTAAACAATACAAGGGGACTGAGAAAGGATGTCTGGGAGTGATAAAAAAGTCTGAAAATTTCAAATATTTAATGAAAAGTATATCCTGACAGCTTCATGAGAGGCCTGTAGACTACACACATTTGTAGTGGGAAGGTGAGGCTGTGAGCTTGGACACAGGCCCAGATAGTGAGACATCTATAGGGAAAAGGATTCTTTGGGGTGAATCAACGCATTTTTATGTCCTCGATATGTTGTGGGCTCTGCATTCACAACTACTTTTTGGAAATGAGCAAGGTTATAGTTAAATCTCTCAAGTATTTCCTCATGCCTCCCCTCCTCCTCCCCCCCCCCCCGAAAAACAGTAGAATACACCAAGTTTAAGCTTTCTGAGCAAAGTGTTTTGGTACATGTTCAGTGTTTTTACATTTGTATTTCATCCTCTGCCCTTCAAATCCAGCTGCAGGCATCTCATACAACTGCCCTTTAAAAGATACTCTCACTGTTTATTTTTTTCTGCTACTCTCTGTGTCTCTGAGACAATGGAACAGAATTGCACAAAAATGAAAAACACTCCTTCAATCATACAATGTTCTGGAGAACCAAAAATGAAAACATGACAGTAAATACCTATTTTACAGGTTTTTGGAGTGACAAATACCTTTAGAAGGACATTTGCTAATGTGTATCTTCAGGGAACTTTACTGCCTGTATTAAAACATGCATCTGGTTCATTACGGATATTTATGCACAATATCAACTTAAACAACTGTATATCTTAATTCAATGCATTTCTGGTTTCCTCAAGATTAGCTCTATGATTCATTGTAGGCATAAAAAATTAATAGGCATCTAATTAAACATATAATTCACTGAGATTAATTGTAGGAATTAATCTCAGTAAAAGTGAGCATCCCAAATTAAGATCTTTTCCCACTGAAGATATACACCATGAAAAATGGTACGATATATCTCCTTTTATCATAAAATCAGATAAAAGTAAAACATGGTAATTGTTGTTTGGTATAACAAGACACAGTAGAGAAATGAGAGAATTAAGGATAGAAAAGAACATATATTATCTTAACAACTGTTTGAATTCATGACTGGTTAACATTAGACCCTAAGATTAAAAAAATAAATCTAATCATGTCCCATCTACACTTTCCAGGAAAAGAACTGCATTATATGAAATACTTAAATCAGGGAAATGGAAGGTTTGTTGAAGGGCAGGTGGGTGAGTGTAAATGGAATAGAACAGGACTGTCTTTTGAGATGTTTTGAGTGTCCAGGCCAAATAGGCTTGTCATTGATCACACTCATGCTGAAGCTGACACTGGTTTGATTAGCCAGCTAAAGCTGATCCATTTACCAATGGATGTACTTATGTTTCCCATTTTTTGCTGCTTCTATTTTTGTCATTACTTTTGTTCCTTTTTGATTCAGGAGTTCTTTGTAGATGACAAATATTTTTGTGGTAACAACGCATGGTGTGACCTGAAAGGACTTTTAAAGTATTTTATCGAGGTCCTAAAATAATATTTTAGGTTAGCCAATGTTTAGTCTTGCCCCAGATCAAGTTGTATTGGTATTTAGAAACCACTCACAGAACTCCATGGTAGTGGTTTTCACTGCAAGGTGTAGGGGTCATTTCAATCCACACCTTATGCAGTTACCAAGGTGGTAATTCTTTAGTAGTGTACAGCAGTACTCCAGAAACGGGACTGAAAAATGCAATAGCTACCTGAAATAGCAGTGGGACATTTAAAAACTCGGAGTGCAACTGCTTGTGCTGGAATTTGACAGGAAGTTTAACCTTGCCTTTTTACGGCGTATCTGGTAACCTCAGCTGCTGTAGATCTTTTATGTTTCACCCCAAATATAAGAGCAGCTTATCAAATGCAGCACTTCCCTGCTTTTTATGCTGGTGGCTGTTACAGCCTTGAGGTCAAGCATTTTCAGGCTGAATTTGGTCAACACTTTTCAAATGTCAGCATTCTGAAATTATTTTTCCTCTCTTCCTTCACTACATAATAAGAGGAAAAATGGCAGATCTACTCACAAGGTCATATGAGAAGCTGGACCGGGGAGACCAAGTTGTATTTCATTTTTGAGCTACTTGTTGCTTTGTATCAATAGTTGTAAAGCTTAGACATGAATTTTCAAAATAAAAAAAAAAATCCTGGCTGTCTAATCCTTATCTGGGAAAAATATCTTGGGTCCTGCTTAAAGAATTTGCTTAGAAAATGTTGGAGAGGTATTGGATCATAGATTAATAGAATACAGTTGTATATTTTAATATTGTTAACAGGAAAATTAAATTCAACTAAATTAAAAAATTCTTGTACTGATTTCAATTTTTTTACTTACCTTATAAAGGAGACATTAGGTCAAGTCCTGGATCATTGCAAAACAAAGGAATCCTGACATGTAGCTGGAAAAAAGTTGGGTTGAGGGAAGGCATCCTGAGAAAGAATTTTAGGAAGTATTCTGAAACTAAATAATGTGATCTGGTAAGGAGCATCATGGCAAAAGTTAGGAGAAGAAATCAGGAAATTGCAAGATTTTCAATGGCTTTTTCTGATTTAAAACACTATGAGTTAGTCTTTGGCTTCTTAAAGAAAAAATAGAAGGCTGAATGAGAAAGTCTGTATACAATATTGCTTTTGAACTATACAACAGAGGGTGAAGACAACATGGAAAGAAAATTTGTTTTGGATGGGAAAAAGAACATAAATTTGAGACAATATTAAGTGGGGAATTAAACTTTATTTATCTTAGGTATTTGACTATAAGAATGAATGTTAGGTGGAGAATTGAGTCACAAAGAGGTGAAGCTGTTTCTTCAAAGTCAATTTGCAAGTTGATAGAAAAATGTGGAAACTGCTGTTTTGTGTACAATGGAGCAGGTTTACTTCATGGTTGGCCTGGCCCACGGCCTTTACAGCGCTAGGCACCTGGCTTTGCTGTTCCCTGTGCAGACTTTCTTTTGCAAGGAAATATGGTCAATAAGGAGTTCATGGTTCAGCAGGTACCCTGGTCTTGGATATTCTTGGGTTCAATTACGTCCTGCTTGATGCCTTAACCAAAAGAACAACCTTACTGGTATCTTTCTGGAGCTTTTTACCATTTCTAGGTTAAGGATATCCTTAAGTGTCACACGTGGAATTAAAACAGTGAGGTACTTCTGCGAATGAATTTTTCCTTACTGAAAGCAACATACAGCACTCCTCAAACAAGACAATAAAGCTCTGTTGGGATGTTGTAATTCTCTTCTATAAGACATTGCTTGCTCATTCTGGAATCATTAAAAATCAGCCACCAAATCAATGAGCCTCATTAGAAACCTGTCTTTTTGCTTAATGCTGTTGATATAATCTGTTTTAGAAATCCCTATTAACCATTAGTCAATTAAATTCATGACAGTTATATAGATTAGGCAAACCTGACTACTGTGTCAGAGAGCTCAGAATAGATTAAGTGATTATCATGTAATATTCTTTTAATTAAAAGACACAGTTTAGATACTTTGTGCCCTCTAAAGCTTATATAATAAAGTCTTCAACCAACAGTAATTATATATTAGTAATATATATAGAGAGATATACTAAAAACTAAATAAGTGCCTGATAGTTTAAAAAAACATTTTGTGCAGTTGATATGTTGTATGACCTGCATAAAACTGAAGGGTAATGATTTGATAACGAAATTTATCTCTGTGTGACAAATGCATTATTCCTAAGCCTGGCAATCAGGTTTAAATAGGTCAATAACGTGCAGGTATAACTGATGGAGCCAATGTACCCTTGTACTCTTCTGAACCTTGCAGCATCTGCCCACATTGTCTGTAGTGATCCCAGTATCCAGAGCCTCTTCTCTTGACTTATATCTCCAATTATTCAAATGCTGTGTTTATGTGTTTGTCTCTCAGAAAGGTAGGGGTGAACTGGGGAAACCTTGTCTCTTCCTCCTGTTTCTCCCTTGCTGACCCTTTAGTCAGTAGTTAGTAGGTGCAAATGGCTCCTTCCATTGCAAAAAACAGAAATAGGGACTAGGCAGTCTATAAATCCCATTCAATTTCCTATTCTGAGATGAGAGAAACTTTCTGGTCAAAACCAGCTGTATCTCAGTGATTTTTCAGAATCAGAATTCAAGTAATACCAAACCCAGGACAGAACAGATTTTCTCTGGGATACAAGCCTGAGTTTTCTAAACAAATTACATTTTGAATATTCAGTACTGTTCCTTAAAAACTTGCTTATTCCTCACATTTTCATCTGTCTTTTTAGTAAAAAGGGAGCTGAATGTTCTCTTTGTATATATTCAAAGATTAAAAAAAAGCCCTTTTTAAACCATCGTCCTATTCTTTTAATTCATATTTGTAGAGACTGGAAAACAGAGGAAGAAAATGTCAGTTCTGGCTTATTTGTGTTTACCACATAATTGTACTGAATTGTTGATGGTTCTCTGTGAAATCCAACTGAATGAAATGTCCTGAAATAGTAGTGTTTGCTTTAAATAGGTTTAATTTTGTGTTTCTTGTTCACTAATAATTTGAAAAGAAGACACTTTACTTGTATGGTAGGCTTCCTTAGCTCTAAATACTCTTTCTCTTCTTTTTGAATGCTTTTCAAATGAGACAGTATGTGTTTCCATTGCAGAACACAGTGTACTGAGAAACACTGCTGGAAATTAATTAATTTAAAAATTTCTAAATCATTTGTTTAGGCTCAATCTACGAAAAGACTTGGGCGCTGTAGTGCTCAGCACCTAAGCTGATATTTAAATGTATTTTTAAATTCAGTCCCTAGCCAAATTAGGCTAAAAAGCATTCACTGTCTTCCCTCATGAACTGTTCCTAATGACTCTCTTTTCAAGGCTTTCTTCCTTCACATCACAATTGTTTTAAATGTAATTATACTATACTACTATTATATGGAAATTAAAAATGCTCATTCATTGTTGTTCCATATGCTTTTCTGAAGCATCTAGTTTCTTCCACTTTAAAAAGGAGCATGTGATATATATTTCTGTGAGAACTGCAGACACAGGGGTTTATGACTTCTGTAAGTTGCATTACATTGTTGCCAATAGTGGGATAATTTTTACCATGCTCCCTTCCTCCCCACCTCTCTCACTATATATACATATATATAGGCATATATGTATAGGCTTATATATATGTGCATATATTTCCTATTGCTAGTTTGCAGGTTTGCGGATTCTTTGGAATGAAAACAGCCAGTGTCTCTGGAATTATTACTGTGATTGTGCAAACCTTTCCAGCATCTGTTATAACTGCTGGTCTTATTTCAGTGATACTGTTGTGCTGTAGCCAAAACTTGTATAGGCATTTCCAGGATAAAAGAGTTTGTGCTGAATTTTAGATGTCTGTGTTCATATGTCTACACTAAGGCAGTCATCAGCTCCTGTCATAGATTGTAGAGTAGAAGTGGGCATTTCCAGGGATGTTTTGTCTCATCTAAAGATAGATTACTAAAATAGTTCAGCAAAAATGTGTTTTAGAAGTGCCTTTTCTTTCTATTATCTATAAAGGGAGTCTATAATTAGATCAGACATAGATGGTTACATCACAGAAGTCTAAAGTTAGGTGATACGAAACCCACACTAAAATTTGCTGTCTGTAAATTTTAGATCTAATTCTAAGAAGTGCAGCACACATTTATAAAAAATACTTTGAAGGGGGTTGGGCCACAGATATCTATATCACTTTTACTTTTTGCTGGGATTACCAACAGCTTTGATTTCTCAGCCTAGCTCTTGCTCATACAGGGAACTTAGCAGCAGCCGTGAAAAAATGAAAAGTATTTTTATGTCTATTAATTTAAGCAGTTAACTAGAAAACAAGCTTTTAAAAATAAACCCAAGATATTTACTCTGCATTAAGCAAAGGAAGCTGAAAAATGACACGTCAGCGCCTGCATGGCTACTGAAGTCTATTTCTAATCATAACTTTATAAGGAGGTTAACTTTATATCCCTTTGGTGCTATATAAAGTATGGAGAACCTCTTCATGTTAATAAGCACATCAAAGAAAAAAAAAAAAATCTCTGATCTGCAGGAATACCACATCATTAAGATACTTGTTACATGCTTCCAACATTCACTCTTAGCTGGCAGCTATTCCAAGCTGTCTATTTCTTTTTCCCTCCCCCATAAGTAACTAAGATAATGTCCCGGCTCTGCTGAAATCTCTGTGAGTCCCAACCAGTGAGGCTCCTATCTGACAGAAGCAGTGCAAAAGCACTAAAGGCCCATGTGCTAATTTGAGTTCTGCTTAACAGGAGGCTCCAGAGGAGACCTGTACTGTGGGCTTTCTAGATCAGTCAGTGGCAATTTGTGAGATACTTCAAGAAAACAAACACACACACACACCCCTCCCAACCAGCCCCTTTGACTTGATCTAGAAATTGGGCATTTTGATGCACAGTAGTTATTCCAGATAGTTTTAAGTTTCTCATGATTTGTTAACTGGCATCTATGAAATGTGCAAAAACAGCTGAGAGTCTTTGATCTGTCTTATTCACTAGTAAGATGAAATACAGATTAAAGCTATATTCAATGTTTGCTCAAAGATCTAGAGATGAACGTCGTTTTGATTCTGAAAGTAAAATTAATGCCTAAGAAAACTGCATCATGACCTTTAGAAGTCCCTTCCATTACTGATCCTGTCAAGTTAGGCTTAGCAGATGGTAAACTTGATTATGGAGAAATTTTCTTTTTTAACGTACAAACAATAATGTATTAACTGCTGTTGGTTAAGGCATCGCTTGAGATATGAGGGGTTGGTGTCCTCATGACAGATCCATACTTACGGAGGTGCTGAGGAAGTTAGTGCACTGGACTTGTGTCTGACAGACGTGGGATCCAGGCACTCCGTTGCTGGAGAGTTACTGAGAGGCACTGGACACGCTTAAGTCTTGGACTTCAGTGCTATAATAGCAACTCTGAGAAATTTTAGATATTAGTTAAGTAGAATGTAAGGTCACAGGTTATGTGTTTTACATTCAAAGAGTCTTTGGGTAACACATAAAACAGGTACAGGCCCACTTCTCTTTCTTCCAGATGAGACCCTAAATATAGAGCTATTAAATCATATTATCTTATTCCAGGTTACTTAAAACTGAATTTCACCCCTATCTGACAATAGGAAAATTGCTATAGGAAGATGGAAAGTGCACCCATGCAGCATAAGCTAAAGCCCCATGATCCTAGTGTTCTCCTGGAGCCCAGCCTGGCTCAGGATGGAAACTGCACTGCTGCCTCCGAGCTGAAGGTCCCATGAGTTCTGAGCACACATGAAGTCAGAACTTTGAAAATTTGAGATTTTTTTTTTACTGGTGGAAAATCTGAGCACCCCTAAGTACAAGCAACTGTCCTGAAGATTACTTTTGTGGATTTTAGACACCTCATCCTCTGTTTGCTGTGAGTGCTTCAGCTTCAGGACATAACAGTTAGCTTCAGGACATAACAGTACTTGTACTAACTTCCCTGTGATGTGGAGGGTGAATATGTTAAAGACTGTAAGATATACAGATACTGTGAGAATGGGAGCCATATAAATACTGGCCCATTTTTATGGAAGAGATAGAATATGTAATTGACATTGCTCAAAGCTACAAAGCTGATTTTATGAGAGGTCTGTATTTTTAATGTTTCAATTAAAGTTATATCTTCTGTTGACCACTCAGGTATACTGTAAAGTTGTTAGAAGTCTTGTTCATACATGACTATGAAATACAGCATGTTAATTGTTCACTTTAAAATAGTGATTTTTATTAGAAACAGATTATTCACAGGTGTACCTCAAAACTGCACTAGAGCAAGTTACTGGATTTTCAAGTTTATTTATTCATAAAGTCTGAAGTGCTTAGAAATAAATGAAACAAAAATATTGAAGTACAGCACATTCTTCATTTTGACATATCTATGGCTTATGCTTGTCAAAATATTAATCTTTAATCGATGTTTGAAATAAAGAGGCTAGTGCTCATTAAATACAAGCTCTGGAGAAGTAGTTGTGGTTAATTAGTAAAGTGTGACTTGTTTATGGATGCTAAAAAACGTTTGAATGGCCTACATGTTAAAGATGCTGATGAATTAATTGTTAATGTGAAATATCTTGTTATTTCTCATGATTCAGAAGTTAAAACTGTAGTTCCAGGTTCTTAAAGGTATTTGGGCATGCAATTTCCACTGATCTCAGTAGGAGCTTGCTTCTAACTAATTAATTTCTAGGAATTTGCCTTTCTCTCTACTGATGAGACACATGTTCAGGGACAGTGCCCAAAGTCCTAGCTCCTTCAAAGTAGCTTTCTTATTAGGATCAATTACTTATCAGTGACATATTGTAAAGTTAATCCTGACTATTCTTGGCTTTTTTTTCACATGCTTTGTTTATCCAGAATCTCACTTCATTTACCCAGGGAGACACCCTGCTTTAGAAGTGATGGGAGCTGATAAGCACCAGAGACATTGTGAATCAATGAATATTTCCTTGGCCCGATCAATCGACAACCTAGATAAAGAGCCTATGGATGATAAAACCCATGCAGACCCCTCACCGAGGGAGTCTGGGCTGCACACCAGGATTACATACTAAAAAAGTTCCTTATTATTTAAGGAACTGAATCCTATAATAGGTCTGCTCTTTAGCCTGAAATCTCTGGCCAATCTCCAAGTTCCATAATGTTCCAATATAAACAAGTCTTTTGCTGGATACCAAAGACACTTCCCAGAGAAAAACTGACAGTATAATTGAATGTTTAGACCCTGCAATTCAATCACGATTAGACTTTGTATGTCTAAAGAACCAACATTAGGCTGAATTGTTGCCTTCTTTCATTGAAGTCAATATGAGTTTTGCTATGGAAAATTATGAGAAAGGAATAGGGTCCTGGGAGTGCTTACAAGGAGAAGGGTGAAAAAAATTCTAACGTATAGTGTCAAACTGAGATTTGTTCTGTGAAATCAAAGAAAAATTATTACGAGGCTAGAGAAAACAGGAAAGCCAGGAAGTATGCTCTCTGAAAACCACACAATTCTTGTCATTTTGAGAGGAAAAAAAGTAAACCAAGTGAGTTCCTTTGTGTAAAAAGAGTGCTGGTTGACGCAGCAAAATATCCTCCAGTGATTAAGTCACCCAGGTATTTACAAAGGAATCCAGCCTTGTGGTAGTCTGATTGTACAGTTATTTAAAATGGGTGTTATAGTAGGGGAAAAAAACTCAAGCTCAAGAACATTAGCAAAATACAGTGTCAGAATGTTTTAATTTCTTTATTGTCCTTGAAAAAAAGAGAGATGCCTGAAATTCTGAAAAAAAGTTAGAATTTTGCATTACACTGCAGGCCATATTTACAATAGAAGATCTGAACTGAACTAATTTAATATCCAATTTGCCTTTTAAGTACCACCTTTGCACCTTCTGAAATAAAGGATTGCTTTGTAGGTTTATGTAAAGATGGGAGAAAATTGGTTTCTGACCCATGTTTAATGTAAGCAGAACTTGATTCTCCAGAAGAGGTTGCTGTGAGTTCTGGAGAAGAAAACACTGCAAGCATCTCTGAAGATACTCTTTTATGAAAGGAAATAGTAATCAAAAACCTGTAGGGAGCAACCTCACTGGATAAAAGAAAATTACACTGAAAATTTCCATTGTGGTTTTTAGGAAATACATGGATTTGTTCATGGTGTTATAACATTTCAAAGAAAACCCTTATTATAGTAACAGTTTGCAATCGCTAATATTAATTTAGAACAGAATGCTGAACTTTTCTGCAAGCAACAAAAATATGCTTCTTGAAGGTATTAATGTCTGCAGCCATTATAGTGTTGCAAGCCTTTCTTACCGTTGATTGAGAAGCAATGTGATGAGGCATTTTGAAGAATTAATTTTATTTTTACTTTTGTAACTAGTAACACTGTTTCATTTAATATGTTGAAATGGCAGGAGTATGTTACCCCTTTCACTTTTTTGCTTTTTAAAAAATAAGAGTGATTATTCTCAAATACATTAAGTTAGTGAGTATTTTAGCATTTGAAAATTAGATTTTGTCTGAATGATATCAAAGAGAACTGAAGAGTTCCTGCACTGTGCAGTTGCAGTCTAAAGCACCAGTTTCCACTACAGTAATGCAGATTGAAGTTACTGTTATTTAGATGTTATTTGTTCATTAACTCTGACACTAGTATTTGAAAAATAAAAAAAAGATGCCTTTGAAGAAGAATGCTAAATATCTTTTGCTGTGTCTCTGGTACTCTGCAGAAGAACCCAATTTTATGTCTTTGCCCACTGTTCGAATCTGCTGAAGGGGTCTGGTGGTTCATGGGCCTCCTGTTGTCTTCTCTCTTTGAATTTGCTTAGAAATTGTATTATTTCTTTCAGTGAGAGCCAGACAGATGTCAGCCTTGGCTCTGAAGAGAATAGAGAACAGAGGAAAGATAGGATCTTCGTTCATCTCAGCTAAAACTGACTTTCCCAAAGAGCTGTTTACTACAGAAATTGGCCCTATTCTCTCCTTATGTTAGACAGTTATATACCTCTTTATTTATGAAAATAAATTTATATACTATTTTATTTATACTATTTACAATTTATCACAACAGTTTCATGATATAAGGAAAATTATCTCCTTTTTAGAGCTATGACAACTGAGTCACAGATAGCAGTGTATGTTTTTGCATGGCCAGGACTAAAAATTGATTGCAAGTAAGAGTCAGTGACCAGTCTTCTGCCCCACAATGTATTTATTTCAGTGCTGTTAATGTTATTGAAGCATTCAGGTGATTTTAGATACCAAAGCCAATGCCAACCTTCCTGCTGATGGGCTTGTTTCCTTGCAGTAGAAGAGGAATGTCTTGTGTAAGAAAAAGAAAATAAATATAGGATTTACACTGGTATAATTGTCAACAATTAGCGGACCTTAACTTTCTGAATAAAGCAATCACTTTAGGAACACTGGGCCTACACAACTAATTATGACTAACAGACAGACCCTCTAATTCTACAGATTTTCATTACCACTGTGTCCCCTGAGTGGTTCTAGGTTGCTTTTACAATGAAGGGCCGTGGGATCTGCAGTTTGTTCCTTTAACACTGTGCAGTATGGTATCTGCAGTCCTAGTAGTATGATATGGGAATGCATAACCAGTTGTACAGAATTCCTCTTTGTTTGGAGCTGAATCTAAAATGGGTTACTGGCTTTAGTGGGCCTACTGAATTTCATGCAGTTGCTGACCCAAAGTTATTTGCAAGAGCACACCGTGGAAAGGGGATAGAGAGAAAGGTACAGGCAACTGACAACTAATTTCAGGAGGAACAGTCTTAAGAGCAAGCAGAGAATGAGAATAGATGTTGAATAAAAGAAAAGACTTCTTTTGAAATGCACAGATCAGAGCAGAAAATGAAGGTCATGGGCTAAGTCTACAGAGCCTTTAAAATATTTTATAAGGTATCTTTAACAGGTTCTGGAATGAAAGGTGTGCAAAACCTAACAAACTCATTCCACAAAAGTGTGTTTACACTGTCTTAAAACTGCTAAAAGAGGCTTTCTGAGCTTGCTGATGCATGGATGGGCATCTTGCTTTTCTCTTTCAAAGACAATATGCCTCTAAGAAGACCAGAATAAAAAGAACTATTTTGTAATAAAAACAGTCTCTGCAAAGCTCATCTTAAAGGTCAGAAAATGGAACACTTAGCAGAATGCACCTTTTATTTCAGTACATTGAGAATAGCTATTAACACTATAGCTTAGAGTGCCAGTGTTCAACTTCCAAATATTTATGCCCATGTTTTTATATGCTAATTCCAGCTATAAGAAAGATAGTCAGTGTTAGATGGTGACAAATTAACTCTAAATTCCTAAAACAGCTGTATCTCTTCCTCTAAAGGCTTACTACTAGCACACAGATCAATAATTGCAAAGCGGAAGGGTACCCACAGAAATTATTAGTTTTGGTGCAAACACCTGGGGACTGGTGTCAGATGCCTCAGCACAGTCCTGTGAAGACACACCGGAGGAAGCTCTGTTAGAAGGGCACCAGTGTAGCCACAGCAGTGAAGTATTCTGTGGGGTGTTATTAGTTAAGATGAGGTGATTACCCACCCAGAGCTTGGCCTGGCATCATGTGTCATGTGCATAGAACATCTCGACTGGAAGTAACCAGTTGGTTCCCACTCAGAATAGCACTGTATGCCTAGATGCCCCTGAAAACATCAATTAATCCTCAGAAAGTCCTGTTCTTTACATGTATTTCTGAACCAGCTGAAGCAGAACTTCACTATATCTTTTACCATATTTTCTTTGAATCACAAACATTTCATTTAAAAGCCATTTTGGAAGCCTTCATTGAAGAGTTCTTTTCGCAAGTGTGGAAGAATATTCGCTATTCTAAATATTTCTGCCTCTCCTGATGATATTTCATCCTTCCAAAGGATTTCTAGTCAGCATTGAATATTATGGATTCAGCTTAAAAGTACAGCATGACTATTCAGCAACTCTTAGGTTGCCATCATTATTTTTTTCCTCAGTTTGTCAGGGAAAAAAATGTGATTTGAAGGCTTTGAAATAGATAGCAGTTACAATATGTGGCTTGAAATTGACATATCAAATCTCTCATTCACACTTTGGCTTGTGAGTTCATAGTGTGGACTGTGAAATCTTGTTCATTTGGAAAAGCCAGAGTAAATAACATAGTAAACAAGCAGAATGTGGAGACGGGTCCTTTTATTTCCTGTGTTGCTCTAGTGCCAGTGAGGTCTGTTCCCAGCCATTGAGTGTCACTGGACTCTAGGCTGTATAAACAGTGCAGAGACTTGCACAAAGAAGTTTGAATTTAATGTTTATGGCAGCAAGCAATAGAGGAATAGAAATAAACAGGCAGTACATGGAATTTGTAACAGCTATAAAGGGGAAAGGCAGAGGGGGAGGGGGGCAACTTGTGGCTGCTAAGTAGATGTCCCCAAATGTGAAAGAAAGTACATAATTGTTAGAAATAATAAACCAAGAGGCTGATTTGAAGGGAGAGCGAGCATTTCAGTAGTAAATGTGAGTTGATTGCTTGTCAAAGACATTGAAAGTGAAGACAAGCAAGACAAGCCGTGTATATTTAATGAAATAAAGGGGACCTTGTAGAAGTATTCAAAGTGTGTCACCAGAGTGACCAGTTACAGAAACAGTCTTCACAGTGAGTAGGATGCAATCGTATTTGCTTAAGTCTACAGAAAAAATTGCTGAAATTGAGACAGAGATAGCAGGAAATTGGATGAGATATAGGATAGGAAAGATGCAGGAAGATTGTGAGAAAGCCTTTGCTTTCTAGATAGAGAGATGAGAAACAAGCTACCTCTCACTCAGCCATGCCTTCCCCAGCTGTTAAACAAGACTTACAGCTAGGGCTCTGCAGCAAGGAGCTTGGTTGGGAGGAAAGCCCAGCAGATGAGCTGACTCCAAAAACATCATAAGTTTTCATCAGATTCTGTTGATATGTTTTGGGGGGGGTTAATGTGTTTGATCAACACTTTACCATGAAATTTTCCCTTTCAGAAAACTACAATTTCACAATGGGACCATTTGAGTTTGAATTCCAGCAACTTCTACAGGAAGGGAATGCATGAACAGCTTCATGTTTTGCTGGGACACCAGGCACTAGAGAGACAGGCCAAGATGGCATTTTGGACAGAAGAAAAGTTATGACTATCCTGATTTATTCCACCTTTGGAATAAATCCCAGCTGGAAATGAAAGCCATGATAGCTCTGAAATATTTATTGGTCTTTTTCCTTATTCTCTCTTCTTCTTTAATTATACTAAGTTAGTAAACAACTTTACCCTCAATTAAGCAGATTAACTGTGGTGTTTGAAATTTAGCTATCCAGTCCTTTGCTCTTGCAGATTTTAGCTAATGGTATGTGTGTTCACATGCATGCCTGAAGATTTGTCATTGTAACTCTTGTTAGCCTGAACAGGGGCCATGTGGATAATTTCCCATGTAACATGTTGAAATCTGACTTTCTTATTAACCTTAAAGAGATTCATGGGGCTAATTGCTGGCAATCATGCAGGAGATGAACCCCAATGTGTTGTCTGTAAACAGGTTCTTGTGATTTCTGAGACATGTACCCATATTTCCTTCGGAAGTAACCAAAATAGCCTTTAATATAGGTAGTAGCTATGACAACTCTTTTAAAATATTTAAACAACATACAATACACAAATCATCATAGTGTGTAAGTTATTGCTGGCTTGATACTACTGTGATTTATACATGGTTTCATGAAAAGTCTGGTTTCCAGCATGAATATGTAAAATGTGTGTAAGAGTTCAGATGCTTTCCTATGAGGTTTCTGTTTTCTGACCTTTGCTCACACCAGTGGTCCTTGCTAGGAAAATTAATCAGGAAGGGGTAACCTGTCTGTGATTTTTAATATACCATTTTGATTTTTAAACAGGCTAGAATAGGACTGTACTGAACTCTGGGGTTACTCTGCCTGCGTAGCAGGAAACAGCTGATAAAACTATTCAGTGTTTTTTCTTAAGCTTCATATTCTACTGTGTGAGTGATACTGTTAGAAGAGATCTGGGAGATGAACTTTGTCCCTGCTTTTGTCTTCATGCTAGCACTGTCTGGGGTGACTCAGTTGCATGTCACGGAAGCTTGAATTCTTCCTATAGAAAGCACAGCAGAAACGCCTGAGACCAATAGGAAGGATTTATTGCTAGGGTCTGGTGGGCAGCAGATGGTGATCTGGGGTAGCTCTCTCCATTTGCCCAGGAAGCAGTTGGCAGAAAGGGCCTTCTGCCTCTGAGTAGGGTTGGAAGCATCTTTCACCAGGGATATGAGGATGCCAAAGGGAGGATGCAGATGATATGGTATAAAAAAAATTTCTTGCTGGATTCATTGTCTCTGGGAACAGAAGGTGGAATCTCTGGATGAGAAGAAAGGAAACTGAGGCAGGAGGTGATAGGAATTACAGCCAAATCTTACAAGTCTTCTCAGGGACTTATTTTCCCCTTTCCATGAAGATGACAACCCTTAGTAAAAAGTCTGTGAAATTTGGATCAGAGCTCTGTGATCAGAGCTTTTAAGGTATAGATGCACAAATGTTTTCTTATTTCTACTTCATAAAAATGTATACCAATAAAAAGAAAGTATATACACTTGTTTTAAAATTTATATGCTGATATTATATTTTGATCCTTTCCCTGTGATTTAATGTTTGATTCAGGGGTCCCTTTTTAGGTCTATCTTTACAAAAATAAAGAAGCTTAAGATTTAGCCTCAAGAGGATAGTACAGTATTGTTCTCTCTATGCTTGTAATTATCACAGGTTGTATATTTTAAAAGCACTAAGCTTCTCTGAAGTCTTTGAAAACTGTGAGCAATGCAACTTGTGCCTCAAGATGCAGAGAGAACGGGTGGAACCAGCTGTCTGGAACATGCAAAGGATGTCCTTCCTGTACTGTATTATTTTTTAAACAATTCTAGATGTCCAGTCTGCAGGCTATATGCAAGCTTCTTTTATTACCAGATCTACACTTTCTTGGCATAACTCTTCTTCTATTTGCTGTTTGGGATTCAACTTCAAAAACATTATTGTTGCTTTGAAAAAGCTTTTTCTTAAATATTGCTCAAACCAACCAATGAGTTGATACTTCATTTTCAATAAATTGGTTGAAACTGGACTTATTCTGCTATTGCTGGGAACAAAATTTGATCCATTGGTTTCATTTATATTATGCTCAATGGTTGTGTACTTCAGCTGGCATCTTAATATGGCTAGCAATTTAATGGGGCTTGATGAATGACACTCTGTATGCTTTCTCTGTGACATTACTTTTACGTCAGAATCCATGGACATCCCAACTAGTTCAGCAAGTAGAATAACTGTTCTTGAAGTTAATGAGTTCTTGTCTACCTGTTCCTACTAAAAAACCCACAGTCTGTCATCGATACCTGTTCAGTTATGCAATATCCCATAAAAAGTCTGTTTTCTTTTTTCTTTTCTTTACTCAGAACACCTATAGCACTTAAATTCTAGGACAAAATGGTAAATTGCTTTGATTTGCAGACTGCTAGCAGTGCTTTTTTATCTTCACTCTGAATACAAGCTCCACCACATGTTCTGCATCCTGTCTTTGCTTGATGCTCTTCGAGAACCCTATGTAGGTGCTCCTCCAGATAAGCTCTAGGCCTGGGTAGCAGTGGGAGGTATGCTCTTGAGAATATTTTCTTCACTTGTTTTTAATATTTAAACCTTATAAGTTTGGGTTTAAAGACTGCAAAAGCTTTCAATTTACTCTGTGGTGGTGTATCCTGGCCTCCATCTCCCTGTTAGTGTTCCGAAGTCTGGACAAATGCTTCAGTAATTTTTTGTTGTTGTTGTTGTTAAATATGCAAGTAGAGATTCATGAAGGGGGAATTTGATTTGAATTTGTTTTCAGTGGATTTACTTCCTGGTATTGAAGGTACATATCCCATCCCTGACTAATTTTTGGGAAAATTTGTAAAAATAAGTTATAATCAAGGGGTACCTGAACTCATGAATACTGATTCTCCTCTGGTAAGCAGCTCTGGGAAGCCCTGAAAGCATACTACTGCTTAACAGAGGGCTGATACATGTTTGGGAGACAACTCACTTCCCGCTAGGTTTCCTTAAAAAGCCCTGTAAGAGTTCGAGTAGATCATGCAAGAATAAATGTGTTCAGAGAGTTGTTAACACTAGTAGGCAACATGTATTTAATGAGTTTGCATGTCATGTTTAACTCTGACGGCACTGATGATTAGTAACTAAGCAAAAAGGTATTCCTGCAGGATGCTGTTAAGTGTAAGACAGACAGACTCTGTTACAGGTATTTCATGGCTGCTCTTCAGAAGGGGCACAAACTCACTGCATAAAAGAGTTAGCACATGTTCCCCAGTCAGTAACAAATTTTCTGTTTAGCGCTAATGTGAAAATGGGGGTTTTGCAGTTTCATCAAGCGGAATGGGCAGAAACGCAGAACATGTTGAAAAAACACATCTTAAATTAACTGCAACCTTTGAAATACAATTTATCTATGTGGGTGAGATCAAATCATGCTCTAGGAAGAGATTTTGAAGACTTTTGAGCATTAAATGAGCAAAGGGAAATGTTCCCAAGAAATAATAATAAAAAACTGCCATAGGAACTTGCTCATGTTTATCTAAATTAAATATTACTTTAAAAATTGCTATCTTGCTGATGACCCCAGTTTTCAGTATGAAATGCTAAATATTCACACAATACTGCTAACTTCCACTGCACTTAAAAAATGTTGAAATCAATCCAAAGCCCACTGAAATGAGATTTTTTTTTTTAACATAATCTTTCATCAGGTGAGGTTTTTCTATTTCTAGTGGGCTGTGGATCAGCCTCCATTATTAAAGCAGAGTGGGACTCAGTCATGGTTCTGGAGTACTTTTATTAAAAAAACAAAACAAAACAAAACAAACCCTCAGACAATTGGTACGTAAATAAAGATATCTTCTCCAGGCTCTAGTCCTGTGTTTGTCCTGTTTTATGGCTAGCAAGGGTAGCTGGGTGTAGAGCTCAGAAGGGTTCATTATTAGGAGAATTTTAAAGAGGTTTTTCAGAAACTAAGTGGGAGTATGTAATGTGCTGAGGATCTGAAGTTCAGGAGGGAGACAGAAAAACAAGGGAAATGAAAGAATGAATACGGAGTGAGCAAACTAGAAGAATGGTATCTGGGATGCAATGAAAATGCTATAGATCTTTGGGGATTTTGAATTTGGTGACAGACAAAACACAGTTGAGAATGTCTGTAAGAAGGGCAAAGGAAAGGACTGGAATTTTCTTTCAGATGGTTTGTATTGCGGGAACATAAGTGCCTGCATCTACAGTTTCTAACATCTGAAACCCCAAAAAGTCTGATCACACTAGAATGCTATGACTGTGGCTGATAGACTCTCTCAAAATTTTCTGATGTATATTCCTATAGTTGATACACAAGTCTATTCTTCAGCCCCTAAAGAGGTGTCCTGAGTACACGTCTGCTCTGAAAGTGCTTCAAAATTCAGATATATTTAGAAACACTTGTAATTGATGCATTTTAAGTAGTGCCTCTTCAACTTCAGCTTGGAGAAACAAACTTAACCTGAAAACACAATATACAAAAGGAATTCTTTAATTATTTCATAATAGATATAATAGGTTTGGGTTTTTTTAATATGTTGGATGTTCCATATTTTTCATTCTGTGTTATGAAAGCTTCTGTTCTCCCATCTGGTTTTCTTTACTGTGAGTTGCTCTTATAAGCCCTTGATTCAGTATGGCATTTGCACCTATGCTTTACTTGTAAGCATGTGATTGTTCCCATTTGGGGAAGAGACGAAGCAGGGAAAAGATTATTATATACTTTAGTGCTGTGCTGGATTGGGACCCTGACAATCCTTTTTATCATAGGTTTCTTGCCTTGGATTTGCTGGAATGTGTTCTGTGACTTCTAGAAAGAAGTGATTTACATTTAATCTACAGCCTTATTCTCTTTGTACATAGCATCTTGTTCTGAATACTTATGACTGGTAATAGTCTTTGCTGAAGAGAAAATTTACTACCAGGGAAAACCATTTGTGGATGGGTTTGGTTTTTAGCTCTGTGTTCAGGAAAAGGGACTGCAAATACGCTATTTGCAGCTGCAAATGTTTGTTGTGTAAAGCTTATTAACAGAAAATAAAATAAATTACATACCCCCCTTTTTTTTAAAGAAAAGATAAATTTGCACTAAATCCACTTATGCAGGCAATTACAATAAGTGTACATAGGTAAAAATACAGAAGCTAAACCAAGGGCAAGCGTATAATACCATAGTATTTGTCCAAGCAAATATCTTATCTTAAGCAGTAATTATATAGCTACCGGTCTTAATTCATTCCCTTCCTACCGGTTGTGTGGACAAGAAATGATTTCCTGTTTAGCTTACTTGAACTGGACAGAAAAGGAGATGGAAAGATAACTGCAAAATTATTAAATGTTTGTACAAATTTGGGATGCTTTCCTAATGCGAGACAACTGGAGAACACCTATTTCAAAAGTGAGTTACTTCTAGTAAATCAAAGCAGCTCATTTAGGAATTAAATTACTCAAGGTTTACATCACCAAAAATGTCACTGACATGTGACTCAAAGTAATCATGGGCAATTCATATCTGTCGTGTCCTCAATATTATTTACTGTAGTAAAATACAGTAAAATGAATTCACATCAAGGTTAATTTGTGTTAATTCTCCTAATGTTAGTCCCCTAGTATTGAGTATCATTTTCTGTATGATAAAAAGTTTAGGGCAGCGAAGGGGTGATGGAATTATTGGAGTGCACATTTACAATTCTACATGCTGTCGCTCAATAAGAAAATAATCTTGATTTGCTCCCACATGATGTTGCTGATTCTCTTGAAGATTAATTTTGAATTGGCTTAATTTTTGCCAGAATAATAACTTTAAAGTAAAGTAAGACTGTGAAAAAACATTGCATGGAATATCGTATTATGATGGTACCCTAAGGGGAAACAGCTTGAGCTACCAGCTGCAGGTGTCTGGGGTCAGCAAAAACAAGGATAAGAAGAGAAGGAGGACACCTTATTGCTTGTCTAGATCTACCAGATCACACTACTGAAACCTTTCATTCTTTGACATTAAAGCCACATATTTAAATCTCTGCTCATCTCCACCTCTGCAGGTTCCTGGAGAAAAAAGGTATTCACTAGAATAGGATCCCACTGCATATGTACAAGAAGGCAGTTTCACTAACTTGCCTGTTTTCATACAGAAACATCTGCCTGTTTTAGAAACAATAGTGCTCTGATTGCATTGTCTTGAAACTTTCAATGTCAACATCAAGCGGGAAACCAACAGTTATATTCCCCTACACAGATGTAATTTCCTCTGAACATGTTCCAGTCAGTACCTTGACTAAGACAGAGGGAGAAAATATGTGTTTGAATGAAAAGCAGAATTACATTGCATATGTAATGAAGCTGCTGTGCAGGTAACTTTAATTCTGGTGCTCTCTAGAGCCTGATAGCTTGCCTTTGCAACAGGTTAACAATATTCAGAAGTGGATATAATTTTTACCTATAAAGGACAAAAATTCACATAGCATGATTACTAGTTGAAAATATATTCACTTTTCCAGATAGTGAAAAAATCTTATTAACCAGCATGGATTTTTTTTTTTTTTAATAGATTACTGTGTACTGACACACACATGCATTTTTGTTACCTGGCTTTTTTAAAAAAAAGATTTTAAATTACTGTTTTCTAGAGTAGAAACTGAAATCAAGTTGTTCGGCAATTGTACATTTTAGCCATCAGCCATATGGCCGTAAATCATAGTGAACTGAGCTCTGCAGCTTTCTCCATGAATAGGTCCATGAATTGTTGTTTAGGTTTTGATACAATTTCAGCCACGACATTCCAGTTGGAATAATGTGAAAACTAGAAGAATGGAACATATAAAACTGGTCAAAAACTTTCTGATGAAACCTTTTATCCAAGCAGACAAATTGGACTTTTCTACCGTAATGCTTGGCAAACTCACTTCGACAACAGCAACAAGCAAAAAAAGCAGTCAGTGTTCTGGTTCAACATTTCAGAACAAAGCAATTTTTCCATTTTCATTTGAAAACCAATTTGTTTTTCATTTAGAAATATCACATATGTCAATTTAAAGAAAACTCCAAATATTTTTATTTACCTGGAATATTTTTTTTTTTTTTCTACGGGTGATTTAAAAATCGGTGGTTGAAAGCTTTTCTATAAAAAGGAGTTCATTGCCTTCCAACAGATGCACAAAGTGACCCCTTGATTTGGCACTAGGTCAAAGTAACTGGACAGATATCCTTAAGAATATGGTGTATGCAACTGCAGTGTGTTTGCTGCTCATTCAGACAGGTGCACTGTCTTTTGGCAAACTTTTCTATTTGAGATGAGCCTCCTGTGTCCCTGGCTGCCATCCCATGTTGCTTTGCTGTTCTAGCAGGAACATTTAAATCTGTTTACTTAAGCGTTATGCTGGTTGACTTTTACTATCATCTTGAAATGTGGTGTGGAGTCAGGACCAAGTTCCGCTCTGCCCAGACAGTGCAGGGCAAAGCTGGCCTCCAGGGAGAGCTGGTTCTGTGTCCAAAGCACCGGCACTTCTGTCCTAGCCTGGCACCAGTGCATTGGTCTGTATTACCAGTGCTTAGAGCTACATGGGGTAAATGTTCCCATTCTCCACATTTGGAGTCAAAGCTGAACTTGAGTTTTGTAGCCAAAGATACTGCAGGAAGTGGCAAAAGGCCTAACTCTTCTCAGTGAGGTGGTTATGGAACTGTGTCTATGCAGGGTTTCTTGTTTTACAGAACAGTTTGGAGGTTTGGGTCTAAATGAGAAAACATGCAGTTCTTTCTTCTCTGAGAGCTTGTTTTGATCCCAGAAGGTGTCAGAATAAAGAACCCTGTGGCTCAGTGTCCTGTCTCTGGCAGAAGCCTGCGGGAGATGCCTTGGGAAGAGTGTCAGAACAGGACTAGCATATGTCCTCTCCTAATACTTTCTAGTTTCCAGCTATTTTGTGTTAACTTCCTGAGCCTGGTGTGGTTTCTGTTTATTCATTATCCACCAGTCAACCACCTACAAAGAAGAGGAACAGCTGCTGTTTGTTTTGAACTTCAATATTTGCTGGCTTTGCTTATACCCCACGGCTCTGGGGGAAGGAGTGAATGATCAGTCCCACTTCCCCTTCTCCATGCTCATCATGGATTTGAGAGACCTCCGTCATATCCCCTCCAGTCATCTCTTTGCAGGCCAAAGAGTTTGTCATTGCGTAGGTGCAGTTACATCAGAAAGGCTGTGGTGGATATGTGGTGGATAAACACAACACATTTACAGTCATGAAATACAATCAAATTACATTCATTCTAAAAAATGGCAATGTGCATTGGGATGACAGTTACTTGTCTTCAAGAGTGAAATATGCTAGTTCTAGCTGTAAAATTGTTCAACTTCAAATATGCATTAAAATTACAGACCTGGCAGCTTGATGGTACACTTATCATTCTGCTAAATGTGTGTATTTTATCCAAATACACAGTCATGTTAAGCTGTGTCAGTTAGGAAAGCTGTTGGAATTGCTTATACTCATAGGAAAAAAAAAAAAAGAAATATAAAGTAATCTGTGTTTGTTTAAATTATCACTGGGATCTTCTGTGTGCCTTCTTTACCACACAGTGCAGGAAAATCATGTCTGCTCTGTTGCTGCTATATTGAAATAACTTCCTCATCTCTTATGACTGCTCGTCATGTTTGATGGCTTTTCTTAAAGCTCTGCTCCCAGGCTCTTGTTATTATGAAAGAATCTCAATTTTCATTAAAACAAAAACAAAACGCTACAGCCTTCTTGATGGCAGAGAGAAGCTGTAAGTGTGCACAATGTACTTCAAAAGGTTTAAAAATAAAAGACTAATGGAAAGTCCAATTAAAGAAAATATAATGGTTTTGTGAGTACTGGCCTAACAAATGTTTGAACAGTTAGCAAATTTACAGAAGTTAGAAATCCTATATAAACTTAAGATACTGCTGTGAATACTGGCATATAAGGATCTTGCAATTTCACAGCTGGAAACCTGAGTAGACTCTAAATGAAACACTTTACAATTAAATCATCCTTCAAGCATCCTTCTTCAGCTTGCTGCCTTTTAGGTCTTCACTGTGAAACAAAATCCTACATTCCTCTTGAAAGAGAAATAAAAATGGGGGAGGAGAGAAAAATTAAGATTCAGTTGTGAAAAGAAATTCAGATAAGTGAATGGGGGCCTCTTTCTCTTTCCTAATCTTAGTACAAATGCTATTTAATAAGATACCAACAACATTCAATTAGCATCGATCTATGCAAGATGCTACAAACATATTTATATGAGGTTACACTCATTTAAAATATTAGAGGTGTAATTACCAGCCAGGTGCTACAAAACTGGGTGGAACAATACATTTATCTCACAAACATTCAGAAAAGCATCAAGAAAATGTTCCCATCTGCTGTATGATCAGACTAATGTTACTTTATATCAGCCTTCCTATTAAAACAATCACTTTAGATAAGAAAAGGACACATCCATATCTGTCGCAGCATGCATACTCTGTAGTTTTTGAGAAATGGTAAATGAGTTACAAGTAAATGCTGCCCTGCTCTTCTGGGGTTTTGCACTTGAACTATTTAGTTGCTTCATGGATTTTTAGTGAGGTTGATTTATCCAGCAGCAGTAATTGAATAGGAAATACCAGTACCCAGCAGCTTTGAAATTTGAGACATTTAATGTGTAGCTGATTTGATAAGAAAACTGGATGAGAATTCCAGGCTCAAGGAATAATGTAATTTATTAAAGTATAGAAATAGGTACTGGTTCTATGAATCATTTAAATCCATTTACTCCATATTGGAAATATTGATGTAACCTTACTAACTTAAATGCAGTGACATTTACATTTTATACACAAATAACGTGAAGAACAATTCTTGCATATCTCTTGCAGCAGTAAAAAAATATATTCTGAGACTTTTCCATGAGACCATTTGTGGCAATAGTTCAAATTCCGGAAACATTTAAAGCTTTACAGAGCTTTAGTGGAGACAAATTAAAGATGTTTTTAATTCATGTCCATATTGACTCCATAAAGTTTACCCTAATCACTGTGATTAACACACTGCTGTATTGTGTCTGAGACAAATAACACTGATATTGACCAATTTAATGCATGTTACTTCCTCTGCAATTAATCATCATGGCAAGTTTTCCTATAATAAAAAAAAAAAAAAAAAAAGAAAGGAACTAGTGGCAAAAAAAGGACAGCTGCTACGTATAGAGTAAACTGTTTACTGGCCCAGGACGACTGGAAGGGAAGGGTGGATTAGCATTTATCATCATGCATTTGGTTAAGGAATGAGCAGGATCAAGTTTGCTGTGTTATGATCTGGCCAATACACACATTTGGTTTTGCCTATGGCCAGCCTGATCTCCATGTTGTCAACAGTAGCTTATTCTTGCTGTTAATGCTTTCAGAAATTCAGGAGCTGTTCATACACACAAATTCTGCTGTGCGATAAGTATATCTACTAGCCACAGGATGCAGCAATTTATGAATACACAGACTTCCATAGTTCACAAACTAAACTCTCTTAAACTGTGTTCGGATATGTCCCTATCAACATATGCACTATACAAGCAAATTAAATAGTGGCCTCTTTTATCTACTGCATAATAAACCCTCTCCCTCTTTCTCTCTGCTAAAATTCCTGTCCATTACTTGGTCATCTGCTGAAAAAATTATTTATAAGGAAGAAGGCTATAACCTTTTTCTCTTGGCCTCTATATCTCCAGGGTATTTGATCTATTCATAGAAAGTCACCTCACTTCCTGAATTCCTCTTCTTGGAAATTGAAAGTCAGGAAAAAACTGCACACTTGCTGCATCCCGAAGCACATCTCATCTTTGCTCCTTTTCTGTTTTTTTTCCTTCTTCTAATTTTACTCTTTTTTGTCTTGTATTCAAGGGACTTTGAACTCCAACAGAAAGAAAAGATCCTTATATGCCTTGTTAAGTATGGATCATGTCCACATGTGAAAATATTAGCAAACAGGCTATCAATTACATTGCAGTATGTAGGTATATGTGTATTATTCTATCTGGGGACCTATATTGCTTTTGAGTAGGAACTTAAGCCAGACACTCAAATCTCACTTGACAGTACTTTATCAACATGGAATAAAAATGTTCTCTCCTTAAGCAAGAGACTTGATGATTGGGTCAGAGTGCAAAACAGGGTGAAAAAATAAAGAGACAATGTTAAAGCTTCCTAGAACTTTTTCAACGGAGTCCAACTTCTCAAACCCAAAAACTGCTTGTAGGAATTTCCATTGGGAAACTTTCTTAACACAAGGATAGAATTCTAATTACAAGGGAGAGTCCCTACCACGTGTGAGCTCTGACTGTAAGAACAGACAGCTTGGCTCCTACACTGGCCCAAACTGGAAACTTAAAAAATCAGGACAAGCATCGTAGGTGACAGGTCTTGAACTGACATGGGGAGTGGGCAGTGTCAGTTAGAAAGGCATTTAGGGAGGTGATAGGTGATAGGTCTGTGAACATTTTGCAGTTAAGAAGAGGAATCTGTTATTGGGTGTAAATGAGGAAAAGTGGGCTGTTAGTGAAGGGCTAGGAAAACCACATCTACAGCAACACATTGAATGATTATAAGTGAAGGGACACCCACATGAATTTTTTTCAAGGCCAAAGGGAAGGTCTTTATAATTAATGAGATTCTAAGTGATCAAATTTAATGTGCAATGATAATAGCACATACATCATTGTATGCTCAATGTTATGCAGGAAGAATGTGCAAAAAGTAGGCAGGCATAGCTTTTTTGGGAGGATCTGAAAGAGTTGAAACTTGGGGAGACTTTCTGGGTACAAAACTCAGTGCTGACATTATTTCTGAGAATAACACAGAAAACAGGCACAAACTGAGCACATTCCTTTGCTCATATTTAGCATATAATGATGATGAGACCACACAGGGCTGAGTAAAGATTTCATTTTGGATACGCTAAAGCTCTGTGATTCACTGATTGTTGAATTCAGTTCCATAGAGTATGTATGACTGCTAGGCAGAATAAGGAGAGAAGGAAAGAAGCACCTAAAATAGAGCCTTTCAGAAGACTCTTCCTCCATCTACATGTTTCTCTCCAAAAGTGGAAGAGAGAATAAGAAAGAAGATTCTCTGAAAGAGAGGTAAAACGACTTATAAGTTTGTTAGAAATTTAGTCATTTAAGTACCTTTGGTGGTTTTTTTTTAAACTTGCAACAAGTAAATAAGAATTTGTTACTAATTTATTATGAATAGAATTATCTCCTCCACAGAAGCATACAAAATACTATATGCTACTAAAAAGCCCAGTAGCTGGCAGTGATATATCTGTATGTCACTTCCCAACAGTAATACTTGTTTGATTTTTTTGAAATTTTGTGATTTATTCTTTACAATTACCATCAAGAATTTATTTGGTATGCTGTTAACTAGCTACTGTGACTCAGTGCAACACTGTAAAGACTAAAGTATTATACTAGATTTATATGGAGCGTGTAGCAATGTAAGTTTTCACAGTGACATAACTTTGCATGTTATAAGAAAAATTTCTTTACTGAAAGAGTGGTTAAACATTGGAACAGGCTGCCCAGGGAAGTGGTTGAGTCTCCATCCCTGGAAGTATTTAAAAGACGTATAGATAAGGTGCTTAGGGACATGGTTTAGTGGGCATGGTGGTGTTGGGTTGACAGTTGGACTTGATGATCTTAGAGGTCTTTTCCAACCTTAATGATTCTATGATTCTATGATTCTATGTTGTGTTGAATGGGGAGCCCTTTCGCTAAACCTGTTTGAGGTCAGAAAAATATAAAGATAAAAAGGAGACAATAATTCATGTAACAATTCTTCAGCTCAGATACATATTATACACAATAATCTCAATTACACATCTCCGCCAGGACACCGTGAATAGTGATCCTTCACATTCAATTTCTTCTGGAAGAGTGAGAAGGAAGACCAAAGATGGATATTTTAAGCTGTTGGTGGAACCTCAGGGATGCATGAAGTTGATATTGAGGCGCAGGGTAAAGGCAACCCAAAATCAATGTCATACTAAATATAAACCTGTTCATTTCTTTCCAGTATGGAATATTTGAAATGTACTTTTACTTTTGTGCTAGACAGTGGTTTCTTGGCAAAGGACTTATGATGAACTTACACACAGACTGGCTGCGCAGTGCACATGCCGCAGGTCTTGGCGAGTGGATTCACTGTTTGTTGAATGCATGCCTGGTTGGTCATATATGCTTTTTCTCCATAATTTCATGGGTGGAAACAGACGAGTCTTCAACCTCCTACTACAGAAAGCTTTATGCAAGGCTAAAAGTCCTGCAAGTTTCAGAAGTCAGCTGTATGTTAGGAAAATATAATAGGAAATTGCTCAGCAGTAGTGGGCTAATGAGGTGTGCTGTTCACAGAACCCTCTGTTCTAATGTGAGGATGGAGGGACGGCTGTTCTTGTAGTACATGCATCACCTGTGCAAAACAAGTTGACGACTAAATGTCACAGATGGTAGATTTGTAAATTGCACCTTAGAAAAGGAATCTCCTGCTCTTTGCCCTAATATCCTTTTCTTCAGCGATCAGTAGTGGCACTAAAATGCCATCAGACAATTTAGTGTTCCCCTCTTGAAAAGTCCTATTAGAAAGTTACAAATGAGAGCACTCAAGCAAACCTATAGGCTTGGCACTCAAACAAACCTATAGGCTTGGGGACAATGTGTTGTATCTTGTTTGTGCTAATAAAGCAAGAAATAAAAAGAAAAAAGGATTATAAGCCACCTGCTTCTTTATCAAATTTCTCTGCATATTCTGCGCAGTTATCTGTACTTGAGCATGCTTATTCCAGTCTGGCAAATCACAGACACTCCATTTATCTTAATTTCTGTTAATAATAGACAGAGATGTCTGAGGCAGAAAGTAAAATATGAATTTGTAATTATTTTAGGTCTCCAATAGTCATAACTGTGAAGCATCTTGTCCAGCAGAACAGACAGAATAGGAAAGAAAAATTCTGAACGTTCATTGTCTTCTTTTTATTCCTCTTCCTCCAGCTGTGATATTTGTTACCCAGCTGCTATGCACACAGCTTCTTTGTGAGTGATCTGTGGCTTGTGTCTACAATTTCAAAGGAAAAGTGTGAAAAAAAGTGTGATTGTTATTCAAAGCACCATAATTTGAAATAAATATTATACTTTTCACAGCACTGAGGGAAGGTTTTGTTCACAGAGCCCCTAAATACCTGTTTGTAAGTAATCCCAATTTGTTCTTTTTCTGTCTGGAGTGCAAAATGGGAGATGAGGTTAATCACCGTCAGTAAAGCTTTGCCTTAGTATTGCAGCATCACCAATTTCAAGCGTAAATAAGCAGTACTTTAGGTACTTCAAGAACATACAGTGAAATGGGGAAAGGCCAAAATAGGTAGTTTTTATTCTCATATTTTTATTAAATAGAAACCTGGCTTATTTTCTACTGCACATGGAACAGTTCTTAACTTCAGCTTTCTTGTCAAGCACTGATGTGTGTATAGAAGTAAATCTAGCAAAGAGAAGCATTGCAGACCTAAAAGATAATAGACATGAAGGGGATGGAGGAAGAGGGGGAAACCTATGTTGGATGGGTGTTTTGTGTCCATATCTACATATAGAAATTTATCTCATATTTCTTACCAGTTATGGTGCTTACCTTTAAGCCATCTCCTATTTTCTGTTGGAAGAGGGCATCCAAAATAAGAAAGGATCATACAGGAAGGGAAGAGCATAAAGAGGTCTACCAAATGAAAGTGGCAAAGTTACACAGGTAAAATAAACTAGCTAGGGCTGAAATTAATACATGAATAGCTGTTTCTCTAATCTTTTGAAGGCTGTCACTGATTATGAGTCCCTATTATACCCTAAAATTAAATATCTCTCTATTTGACTCGCCTCCTTTTGCCTAGTGTCATGTTAGAGGTTTCAGTCATTGGACAGCTTGTTTTCATTTCTCATTGAAATTAAGCTGGGAGTTATGACCTTTTCATTTAAACTTCATATTTAATTTGGTGGCTTATTGTGAGCTGGCAGAAAGCACTGCAATAATTTCCTAGCATCTTGATCGCACTTGGGGACCTTCTTTCGTAGCAAAATAACTGCAAAACTCCCTGAGGCATGAAGAAGAACAATATTTTCTTCAAAACATTTAATATGGCTTTTAGATGTTTACCCTTTTCTCAACTGAACAATACTTCCCTTTGTATTCTAAAAATAACCTTCAGGGTAGTTTGCACAAAACAGCATAGTATTCGTAAACTCATCAATCCATCATTGTTTGTGGCTTAACTGACCTGCATTATTTTACCTGCATGTTCTTCGACATGGTCAGTGTTTGAGCACCTTTAGCTATGGCAATTCATGCTGACATTTATGTTTTCAGTTGTAATTGTTTTAGTACATGGCTTTAAAGATTTTCAGATGAGTCCTTGAACTCAAAAAAAAAAAAAAAGAAATCGATTCTTCAGCATATATTTGCTTATAAATTTACAAATTAATGTACAGAAAATGAAACATTCACATTAAAGCATGTCAACCAACAGCATGTATCAATTAAAATACTAAAATGGACAAATAATTTGCCATTTCCAAACTCACTAAATGTGTTAATTTCTTTTGCTCACCTGGTTTTGTTGCTTTGGCAACATATGATCACTGCATGATGCAACTCTGCCTCTTTATTTTTCTTTCTAACTGAAAATTTGTAAGATTTTCTACATAAATAATTTTAACAAAGGTGATTCACAGAACTTTTGTTTTCACTTATTAACTTTCAGTCTGAGAGCATAAAGGTAAATTCAACTGAAAGCTAGTGGAAAAAAAAACTTCAATCCTTCCACAGTTATCATGTAGTCTTTCCCAGCGTGACCCTGATCATACCAATTTATAGCAAAGGTTACAATGAAATTGCCACACCAAGTAAGCTAAAAGTACAACACTTTATGTTGCCAAGCACCATGTGTAAGAGATTTTTGACAGATGCCATGCTACTCAGTGTCCTGAAAAGAAAATCAGTATTTCATGCTCAAGAAAGGCGGCTAGATTAAATCTCATATGTTTCCCTGGAGGGGCACTACTCCACACATGCAAGTATCACAGGCATCATCAGAGGAAGGTCTGCTGACCACAGAGGTACTAGCTGCACCTTCTGGGCATGGTGATCACACGGAAAACAGCAGGAGACAGATACCAGTGGCATCTGTGAGCAGAGTAATTTCATCCTATAATGTCCATGAAGCCTTCTGCTAGTGTTTGTGCACCTCAGAGGGAGTATCTAGAATCTGATGCTGGTGGGAGAAGCTGCAAGGAAGCTTTGTGGAAGAATTGATCCAACAGGGGCATTTTCAGTGAGGCTTTGGACTGAAGTAATGCTGAAAACCTTCAAAAAGGTTATTAAGCCTGAGACCTCTGCATTTCAAGGAATAAGTATCTACAGCAATAAGTAAAGCTTTTGACACTATAAGGGCTGTAATTTGACCACTGAAAAGGAAAGGAGTTGTACTATGTATGCAAAATTTTGTTCTGTGACAATCTTTAAGGCAAGCTGACATAGTAGAGCAAGGAATGCATTGCTTCCAAGAAGACCATGAACCACAGAAGTTATAGTAGGCTAGAATTTCACAGCTGCATGCCACAGCCACTCTTGTTCAGGCTGAGACAAAATCCATTTGGGGAAATGCTGAGAGTACTGATACAGGGCAGTTTGCAAGGCTACAGATTGCAGCAGTCTAATTAGGAGTACCTGAAGAAGTGACCATATTCCAATTCTCCAGGAAGTGACCATAGGGGGAAAAGGAGAAAGTGCAAAAAGTGGAAAACAAAGTAATTGTAGAACAAACATTTTTTGCCAAATGTAAATAAGCTAAAGAAAGAGGATTGTTGAAGGTAAGCTGTCCAAGGGTATCTCTGCTTGCTGTGTTAGGAGTTTTTCCTCTGAAATTGGTCACTCTGGGCTGTAACAGCACACTTAAAGCACAGCACAAGTAATTGCTGAAGAGTGGAACACAGGCAGTTAGCAGTATCACAACACATCAAGGCTTCTGACAAAAGCACACTACGCACTTCCTTTTCAGCATCAGTCACTGGATTAGAGACCATGCAGACAGAAATGAACATGTGTTGTAGTAATTTTCTTGGCAAACCAACAACCTGTCTATAACTAACAGAAATAGAGAAAAAATACTATAGGCAAATAAATAGATTTTAGGTGGTTGTGATCTATACAAATAGAGTGTCACTTACCTGTCTGTCTCATAGGGTTCTGCAGTCATGTGTGGCAGGATGGGGTCAGGTAGTGAGGGGATTTAGTGCTCCTTCAGCTTGAACAATGAAGCAGAATGGAAAACAAACTTCTATGAGCTACTCAAAATCTTTTCTAGATTCTGCATCTTCAGTAGAGTTAAGTCTGGTCTCTTGTTGGGGGAAAAGAGCAGATCCCAGAAGTAATATAATTATTCGGTGCGTGGAGTCTCCATGTTGCCAATGCTGGCAGAAATGCTTCTTGTGACCTATATTTCACTTCAACACTGTAACTAATATAGCTTTGGGCCTGGAAATACTTGTGTACCTCATGGGTAGAAATATGTACAGTGGTTTCACTGATTTCCTTGGGACTATTCTTAAGAGTGAAGTTACTCATGCAATTGATTGCAAGCTTACAGTTTTGGGGTCTAATTTCACACTATAATGAATAACTAACCTGATTATTTCACCCTCTTCTTCCTGTATTTGAACACTTTTCTAGAGTTGTGATATTGTGTAGGGTATGAGCTGTTTGCATCATGCTTGTGTGCTAATGAAGACTTGATGTTTGCTATTTATACAGAATAATCCCCTCTAGCATATTTAATATATAGCACAATATTCCTGTTAAGGTATGGATATGTTACTGATGTGCTTCAGTAGGGATTCCCATGCATCAGCAGTTTTATAGGTCACTGCAAATAAGCATCAAGAAAAAATGTATAGTCTACCGCACCTACACTCTATGTAACGATAACCATTTTTAAGTTGTGCAGAACATTGTTGCCCACCCTGAATCTATTCCATGGTCTTCTATGTTAAAGCCCAGAGCATCTCTCTGGAAGTCATGTTAGAACATGCAGACATCAGTCTGAAAAAACCACCTTCCAGTCATTAAGCACATAAGCTTACAGAATATAGACAGACTGTAGCATGATTTTTAAATTCAGAAAGCAAGCAAAAAAAGGCCTTTGGTATTTTTTTCTGTTGTTGGGGTCTCCATAGGTCCAGTTCTCCAAACCCCATGGCTTCAGAATACCCCAGGTCCTCTGCCCAAGAGTGCTTTCTGGTGAAGATTTTTCAGTATGAGGACAGAGGATTCTACATTTGGAAATAGAGAGGTTTTCTCCCAATGCTTTATTTAAATGTGAAGAGGATATGTAAGGATTTTCTGGGAAAAGTAGCACTAGGGAAATGCTTGGTCAAGAAATGAAATTACTAAATGTGCTTTGGAGGCATGTTAGAAATTAAGTAAAGCTTATTTGTGTATCAGCTTCTTGCATTACCTCTTCTTTCAAAGTCTTCTGCTCTAAAAAGTCTGGTCTAATCCCTTTCATTTCATAATCATAGATGTTTGTCGTGCTGCATTGCTTTGATCTGGGATGCAATTTAATTTTTTGACCTTCTGAGCCTTTTGTGTTTTCACAATTCTTATTTGTTAAAGGTTTGATTTAAATGAATGTTCTAGGGAAGGTATCTGAACCCCAGAGTCTTCTGTGTTTAACAAGATTCAAAGCACAGTAAACTGACATATGTCTCTCTTTCAAAGTGCTCTATGTAGCTGGTTGAGATCGTGGCCATCTGTCATTTAATACCCACCAAGTGCCAGCTGCAACTGTGGCACTGGTTCAGTAGCCTTCAGTACAGTACCTGCTGTGGACAGCTTTGCAGCCATATGTGAGGTCAGAGTTGGGATTGGCTGTCATGAAACACAGGAGGGATGAAATACAGAATCTTTCAGGAAGTCCTTTTTTGTCTGCATCATCATTAGAGAGATACCTGGAAGGCCCATGTCCTGGAGGGTCAAAATCTTCATTAAAATATCATGTTTCTGAACATGTGAAGCTCTGTCTTGGACGTTCATATGTATGCTCAGAGTGTCAGTGCTGGCTATAAGCTGTGTAGAAATTGTTTTGCTGCTTTCTCAGACTGCAGACACAGTTCAGTTAGCATCACAAACTTTTACATTATCTAATAATAAAAAGAGATTGCTTCAACTTGCAAAATAGGTTGTAAAGAGTTTTATCACACAATATCACAAGGTATACAGCTCTTATGATAAGTTTTGGATTATTTTCTCACTCAGAACAAATATCTATGTATCCTAAAGAGCTCTCTCAGCTGGAGCTGGTAGTAATTTTTGACAGCTATTTTTCTTTCAACAAACATCCATTTTTCCATCAGGCCTTAGGTAAAAGCATGCTAGGTGAGGCAAAGGGTACTCACAAAAGCTAATCTTGACAGGTTCCCTTTACAAATAATGGTGAGTTGCTTTGAATTGCTTTTTAAGGTGGACTTCCCCTCTCCGTGACCTTTCTCTAAATAGGATGGCCTCAAAAGTCTTTGCAAATGCCCTATTCACCTTGCGAAAGATTTTGACTAGGCCACATTCTTAGGGTGGCCAGCAACCTAAAAAAAACCATCTAGGATGTGGGAACCTGGCTTCATGCCATTGCTGTGTCATTCTCATGTTTCAGTCATTGCTCCAACCCGTGGACTGAATGGGAATGTTTTCTCCACCTCTTGACTTTTCACAGAAATCTTCATAGGGTTCTGCTTTTATCCTGAGTCAGAGTGGGGTGGCGTGTTGAAATGTCAGTTTTGGAAAAAAATTATTTCTCATTTAGGTCTGGTTTTAGCCGTATTTAATATTATATGGTACAGTTGGCACAAACAAGTACAAATTACATTTCCTAGCCCCCAGTGGCAAACCTTGCACATATTTTTATGGTAGTTTTGGCTACAGTCTCCTGAAAGGCAAGTGCAAAGATCTGTTAAACCAAGTTGAAATATTTCAGTCATTGTTCTGGCTCACAAAAGCAAAACTCTTATTGTTTTCATGGTGCAAAGGATTTCACAATATTCTTGGAGTTCTTATCCTTTCATGGTATCACAGGCCTCACAAGAATCCCAAGTGAATGTTTGGCTGTGACAGTTTGACTTACTCTTTCAGCAGTTCATGTTATAGAGGGGCTTTAGACAGCTCATGCTAAGAAATCATCTCACAGATTCTTAACATCAGTAGTCCCAAGATCTAGTTTCTAAGTGCCTTTTCTTAGAAAGGCTGAAATACCCTTTCCAAAATCCAGTCAAATGGGAAGAAGAATTGACGGTCATGACTTAACTAGAATTTTCTGAAAGCAAATGTAAAGTCCAGCAGGATTTGAGTGCCAGGTAGAAAATTATATCTTAGAAAAAGGAAATTCTGAGACAGATTTTAGCTGAAAAAAATCAAAACTGTGAAATTTATTTTTATGACTTTTGGTTTATTGCTAATTTTAAAGACAGCTAATAGTTACACTCAAGTCTGCAAGGTTTATTGGAGTGCTTGAAATTAGCTTAGTGTCTGAAGGTGTTTGAATAGCAGCATTTTAAGTCCCTGATCTGAAGTTAGATGCCAGGGACTCAGATACCTAATTGACCTAAATGGATGCAAACTAATGGACCCGCATTATTTCATCCTGTGAGAATCTTGCCCTGTAACTTAATGAAGTATTTAACTTCTGAGTTTTGTCGGCCCATAAACACGTAAATGATCATAATCTGATCTGTAGCAAACTGCTAGCTCTGATCAGCAAAATTTAATAACAATATCTTCTTCTGGGAATAATGACCATAAAATCTAACTCCTGTGTAGTCTTTTTCAGGTCTACAGCTCCTACTAATTCCTACCAGGCTTAAAGAACAACTTTCATTTTATATGGCCAGTATCATTTAATACTTCAAAGTAGCTATTTGTATCTATAGCTATATGTGTGCATTACAAATTCACAGAAACCTGTTAAGTGCAGTAAATTGAATTCAAACAAATTGCTATAGAAATGCAGCATTCAGGTTAGATATAAATAGTCCTGTAGCATTATTAATACATGTTGAGTTGTCTGGTTTTGTTTCCCAATTTGCATTTCTCTCAAATGTTGGTAAAATGCAGGTGAAGTGCCCCTTTTGAAAGAATGAGGTCTTTGTTCTGTAAAACTGGGCATTTCTGGGGATAAATGGCTGGGGAATAATGCCTATTAACCCATCTGGAAGAGTCTGATTCAAAGCCTAATGAAATTAAGGTTTTACATACAACTCTGTATTCTGTTAGGAAGTCGTTTACCTATTTAATCCCTTTATCATTCAAGGCTCTGAGGTGCAGAGTGGTGAGGCAGGTAGAAATCATAGACTCCTCTTCCCATGTCTTCCCTCTTCTTTTCTTTCAGTTACTCTTATATCTGTTGATTGGGTTCAACAAAATTTGTCATGGGATAAAATCTTAAGGACAATTCTTTCCACAAGTCTTGAAGAACATTATTTAGTGGTATGAATAACGGAGAGACTTCCATGGATAGGATGAGCTCAGTCCTTGTAGACTGTGCTGGCCAATCAGTGTGCGCATGCTGGTTGGTCAGTTGGCACAACCTAGTTTGGACCGATCTGCACAGTAGTTGATGGATATCAACAGAGGTTCTACAAAACAAAAGGTTTACCTTTCAATTAATGCTTTCATTTAGCCATAGGTAAGATGCTTTAAACATATGCCTTTCTCTCCATTGAAGGGTAGGGGTCCTATCTACTTTAGAGAATTTTATATGGTAGCCTTTATTTCCTGTGACTAAAGAAATTCCGGTATCTAGAAGTGTTAAAATGCATTATGTCAAAAGTATCTCTGAATGTTTATGATATATATAGTGTCAAATACATTTTAATGTCATAGTAATATGGAATAGTACAATGAATTAATTAAAATCCACTGAATTAGAACACTTGGATGAGAGTAGATGGGCTGGATGATCTGTCATCCTAGTTTGTAAACATTATTATAAAAGGTACCTGCATAAACACAGCACTGAATGAAATGGAGTTTTTAAGGAGTGCAATGAAGAGTGTAGCTAATGTATCACAGATTATTCATAAACACTTTGAGTCAACCAATTTTTCACCCACCATGAGTGCAACCCTCATCCTTAATAGCCTGAAATTTTCCATAAATGGAACCTTTTTTTATTTTCCCCAAGAGCAGCTCCTCCACAGCTTGTCACTGTATATTTCATTCCTTGTGCCATAACAATTGTTCCCTCCATGATGACTGTAGGATGCTACCATAACATTTCATCAGGTTTTTCTTAACAAAGAAATATGACTTGCTAGTAAAGGTCTCTGTTGGAAACAGAGATGGAACTCAGCATTATCAAACAACAGAATCCTGAGGCATTGCTGGAGACTTTGAGGTTCTTGACTCTGCCCCTCCAAAATTGCTTAGATAACTACGTTAAGCCTTAAAGATCCTATGATTTCTTCTTTCCAGGGAGCTAGGGCAATCCTGCAGAATCCTTAGCAGGTGGAAATTCAGCAATTTTTTCTGCTCTAATCTCTTACTATACAGTTTTAACTTTTCCAGTATAAAATAACATTTGGCTGTTTGCTTTTGAATTTCCTCCTTCCCCACACCCAAACCACCTCCTAAAATGCACTCTTGAAAATAACCATGAACCATTGGAAATGCTGATGCTTTATTTACATCTATAGTCTATTTTCTTATTTTTAAGTAAAAAGGATAATGTGAAGATTCTAATTGGTCTGATCATTCAAAGAGCAAAATTATTGCAATTTACCATGAAAGAAAATGCTTTGGCATTCTTTAGGCCAGTATGACAGCAAACTACCATGATATGCAGCAAGATACCATGACAACATATTGCATTGATGGGCAGATAATCAAGCAGTGAAAACAGCTGATAACTGAACCTCTCTGAAACATGGTACAAAGGCATATAGGCATCATGTGGCTTTCCTCAAAATTGAAAAAAGAAAAAAGAAAAAGAATTGGCATCGCAGTCTTGAAACACTTATTTTAGACAGTAAATATTTCTAACACAGTGGTTTTCAAAAAGTTTCAACCAGCACTTAGAAGCACACTGCAGAAATTTGATATTCAAATGTTTGCTTCCTATGGGTAAATGAAGCTAGTAATTGAAATGTAAACCTTTTGTCATGTAGGACTTTCCAGGTTTCAAGGCAAGAGGCTGTTCCATTATTCCAGGATAATAACCCTGAGGAGAAAACCACAACAGTGTGTCTGAAAATTTGCAAGCTACTTTAACACTATAAAATGTATCTGGTACTTGAGACTGCCACTATATTTCTCAGGGCTAATTTTTCCTAATAAAAATGAGTCTCTTTCTGTGAATGTTAGTAGAGTTTAAAACATGATAACGTGGAGGGTATGTTTAGGATTTTATACCTGTGGCACTGCTGCCTTTGTAACTGAGTAATGACACTCCCACACATGAAGTCTTAAGGTTAAGAGGGGCCTTTGCAGTGTTTTTTCCTGAACTCTGGGAGTTTTGGCCATTCACTCCTTGCTGATGATTATTTCTGCAATTATTTGAGCAGTTTTGAACTAGGCAATTGGATCCATAAACTGCAATTAAATCAAACTTCTAAATGGATGATTTTGATGCTGCCAGGTACTCTGAACTTATGGAGCCAGTGGAATTGCAGCACCCATGACAGCAGCACTTATTCCTGCAGTGAAGGTTCACTCTGCATTACCAGTTGCCAATAGCTCAATATAGGTGTTGAGCTATCAGGGCACATTATCATGACCTTGGTATATTTATTCTTCAGCTGACTTGTCTGTGATACATGCGTGGATGTGTTCATCATCAGAAAAATGTTCTTTAGTGGGACTTTACTCGTGCAATCCTTAAAAGAGGTCTTTGTTGCTGTAATATTCAGCTAAAAATAATATTGTCAACATTTTGGGGGAAGAAAGATTACACGCTCTCTCACTGGAATCTCTCAATGCTAAAATATTGGGTTTATATCATGAGGAATACTGTTTTAAAATAGCTCAAACAGATTAAATGAGTTTACTTAAGGGGTCTTTCTCCATTTTTCCCTATTACATGTATAAGAAATTGGTCTGATCATAGATATGACTCAGAAAAATATGTTTGCAGTGTTCTCATTATAGAACACCTGACAGTAACACATATTTTTATTATCTTTGCCAAGTTAGGTTTTAAACACCTATATAATAAATATCCACCAGTTACATACCCTTTCTTATATCTTAAGGTACCTTTTTTTAAATCCCAAAGGATCACTGCAAAGATCTTCCCCCTTATATTCTTTCCTCTTTCTTTTTCTCAGTTTCATTCAATACCTGACATTTGTTCTATCCTTATCCCTAAGAATTTTTCTTTCATTACTGACTGAACATACTTAACACATGTCTATGTATATGCCGAATATATATTCTAACATGTATGTAATGAAAGAAGTGTCTAGGTCTCACAGCCTGTCTATGTATGCATCATGTACACACTGTGTGAAGTACTGCACAGACGCTGTGTTCACCCTTTGTAAAACTAATCATTTCATAGATAATCAAATAAAATGGACGTCAGGAAGGAAAAGGTATACTGTCATAAAATGAGGAGTGTAAGTATTAACAATGTGAGGAAAACTTCTGGACAGGATTTTAGTGCCTTCTGTATGGTGGTGAACAGACTGCATTTCTTGTTGGAAGCAGATTGTGAATTTAATTCCATGCATGCAGCCCCCAGGGAGTAAGAAAGATGCTCATACATGTGGGAGGGGAAAATGGGCATAAATCTCAAACTGCAGACAGAGGACTTGGTATCTTGTGACATTTCCTAGCTTAATTTGCTATAGCTTTTCAAAGGCTGTGTCTTCTTCTTTCAGTTTTGCTTTTTTTTTTTTTTAGTGAAGATTTCAGGCTAAAGAAAGACTGATGAACAGAGATTAGGCTCTTGGCCATGTTGGCCAGGATCATTCAGGCTTCTGGAAACCGGCTTATGTTTCCAACCGTAGAACTGGTCTGAGAATTCTGTATGACAAATTCTGCATGACAAATTCTGCCAAAAATTTGCTGAATCTTTACTCATTTTTAAACCTGTGCACAGCAGATGAAAAGAAACATAAAACTCACTCGGTTATAAAAAGATGCACTTTACTGAAATTTCTCCTGGAAGAAAACTAAAAAAATGTTTTTCCTTAGTTATATTTTTAAAACATAACTTCATGTATATTCATATAGAAGCCTATAAACCATAAAAATATTGTGATCAGTGTAATTCACATCCAAGTACAAGATATCTGTGAATGCTGTGTCTAGTCATAGGTACAACTTACTCCTTTCCATTTTTGTCATACACAGACTCTTCATGAATCTCCTCAGTTACCACTCCACAATACCTTTTTTTAGAGAGAAACTTGTTTTGAAACTGGGGAAATTATAATTACAAATAAACCCCTATACCATTCTATTTATAAGAAAATGTTTTTTAAAAAAATCCAGTTTAAAATTATCAGCTTATTTTCCCATAGATTGTTTCAGTTTCAAAAAGGAATTGCCCTTGCCTTACCATTTCCAGTCCACTGTTTTCCACCCTTCGGTTCCTCCATATTTTCCATATACCAGACAGTATTTCATGGTTGAAATTCTAGTCCAATGGGGAAAAAAAAGACAAATACTACCAATGTTAGCTCTCACGTCTCTAAGCATCCAGTAATTCATATACATCAACAACATACGTGATGTTCCATAGAACAAAGAAGTAATGGAAAAGTCACATGGAATTTGGCTAAGAGACCTCAGAGTTATTGAGGATATAAGGAAAACGGTGTGAATTGTTTTTCTCATGGACAGAGAATGTTTAACACTCCCTCAGTGTTAAACATCTTTTTTTTTGAGTACAAAAGACTGTAGTTCTAGGGGACTGGAAGAGTCCCAACAAGAGGACCAAGGGAAATATTTATTGTAGAGATCTGTAGAAAAGAGTTGGGAGCAAACGGACAGATAATTCTGAGAAAGATGCAACAATAAAATATCCTGATTTATGACCCAAATGCCTTGACCTTCTGTCAAAACTTGGAAATGCTTTAGAGAAATTAAAAATAAAAAAGTGGAATAAGTATTTAGGGACACTGTGCAGGATTAATTCCTTTTTCCTGGCCCCCATTATGTCTTCCAAAATACAGCCAATGTTTTTCTGTTTTCTCTAAAAGGCAAAGAGAGGCCCTACCCTTTTAAACAAGACCATCTTTCCTCCCTTTCCCTTTCTGCTTGTCTAGTATGAGTTTTGCTCTTCCTGCTGCCCTGCCAGTGTGGGGTATAGGCAGACTGTGAGAAACACAATGTTCTGAATTTAACAAAAAACCCATATAGCAATTCACATAGCTTTCGTGCAAGCTGCATCAAAATCCTGCAATTTACTTACTGCAAATTTAACAACAATAAATATTAACGTTTAGATCCTGAATGTTACCTGTTCGTCTAGCAGACTGAACTATAACTAGACTTGCTATGAATGCTGTTTTCCTTCCAATAGATGGACTTCATTCCTTTGAAAACCATCGCAGTGTTTGTAAGGCATGAAACTTAAATGCAGATAGTATGGGCTTCCTGTTCACAGCAAACAGCCCACCAGACCAGCCATTGAACTCACCATGAGATCAGCTGGATCACAGGTCTCAGATATTCATAATGAGGTGCCAGTAACATAAAGTTCCAGATTCCATCGATGCTAATGTGTCCTGATAGTAAAATATGCCGCACAGCAGTTTACAAGCACTCAAAAAAGGAGGGTAATGTAGGCAAGGAGAAAGGGGAAAGCTATTGCTACAATAATCATAGAATCATAGAATCATAGAATCATTGAGGTTGGAAAAGACCTCTAAGATCATCGAGTCCAACCGTCAACCCAACACCACCATGCCCACTAAGCCATGTCCCTAAGCGCCTCATCTACACGTCTTTTAAATACCTCCAGGGATGGGGACTCCACCACTTCCCTGGGCAGCCTGTTCCAATGTTTCACCACTCTTTCAGTAAAGAAATTTTTCCTCACGTCCAATCTAAACCTCCCCTGGCACAACTTGAGGCCATTTCCTCTCGTCCTATCACTTGTTACTTCGGAGAAAAGACCGACCCCCACCTCGCTACAACCTCCTTTCAGGTAGTTGTAGAGAGCGATGAGGTCTCCCCTCAGCCTCCTTTTCTCCAGGCTAAACAAACCCAGTTCCCTCAGCCGCTCCTCATAAGACTTGTTCTCCAGACCCCTCACCAGCCTCGTTGCCCTTCTCTGGACACGCTCCAGCACCTCGATGTCCTTCTTGTAGTGAGGGGCCCAAAACTGAACACAGTAGTCGAGGTGCGGCCTCACCAGTGCTGAGTACAGGGGCACGATCACTTCCCTACTCCTGCTGGCCACACTCTTTCTGATACAGGCCAGGATGCCATTGGCCTTCTTGGCCACCTGGGCCCACTGCCGGCTCATGTTCAGCTGGCTGTCGACCAACACCCCCAGGTCCTTCTCTGCTGGGCAGCTTTCCAGCCACTCTTCCCCAAGCCTGTAGCGCTGTATGGGGTTGTTGTGGCCAAAGTGCAGGACCCGGCACTTGTCCTTGTTGAACCTCATACAGTTGGCCTGGGCCCATCGATCCAGCCTGTCCAGGTCCCTCTGCAGAGCCTTCCTACCCTCGAGCAGATCAACACTCCCGCCCAAGTTGGTGTCGTCTGCAAACTTACTGAGGGTGCACTCGATCCCCTCATCCGGATCATCGATAAAGATATTAAACAAGACCGACCCCAGTACTGAGCCCTGGGGAACACCGCTCGTGACCGGCCACCAACTGGATGTAACTCCATTCACCACAACTCTCTGGGCCCGGCCGTCCAGCCAGTTTTTGACCCAGCACAGAGTACACCTGTCTAAGCCATGAGCCGCCAGCTTCTCTAGGAGAATGCTGTGGAAGAGAGTGTCAAAGGCCTTGCTGAAGTCCAGGTAGACCACATCCACAGCCTTTCCCTCATCCACTAGGCGGGTCACCTGGTCATAGAAGGAGATCAGGTTGGTCAAGCAGGACCTGCCCCTCATAAATCCGTGCTGGCTGGGCCTGATCGCCTGGTTGTCCCGCTCATGCCTTGTGAGCCCCCTCAAGATGAACCGCTCCATAATCTTCCCCGGCACCGAGGTCAGGCTGACAGGCCTGTAGTTCCCCGGATCCTCCTTCCGGCCCTTCTTGTGGATGGGCATCACATTGGCAAGCCTCCAGTCATCCGGGACCTCCCCCGTTAACCAGGACTGCTGATAAATGATGGAGAGTGGCTTGGCGAGCACCTCCGCCAGCTCCCTCAGCACTCTCGGGTGGATCCCATCCGGCCCCATAGACTTGTGAGCATCCAGGTGGCGTAGCAGGTCATTGACTGCTTCCTCCTGGATTACGGGGGGTTCATCCTGCTCGCCGTCCCCGTCTTCCAGCTCGGGGGGCCGAGTACCCTGAGGATAACTGGTCTGCCTGTTAAAGACTGAGGCAAAGAAGGCATTGAGTACCTCAGCCTTTTCCTCATCCTCAGTGACAATGTTCCCCCTTGCATCCAATCAAGGATGGAGATTCTCCTTGGCTCTCTTCTTGTCATTAATATATTTGTAAAAACTTTTTTTGTTGTCTTTAACGACAGCGGCCAGATTGCGTTCTATCTGGGCTTTTGCCTTTCTCATTTCTTCTCTGCACGACCTAACGAGATCCCTGTACTCTTTTTGAGTCGCCTGCCCCTTCTTCCACAAGCGGTAAACTCCCCTTTTTTTCCTGAGTCCCAGCAAAAGCTCCCCGTTCAGCCAGGCCGGTCGTCTTCCCCGCCCATTCTTCTTACGGCGTACAGGGACAGCCTGCTCCTGCGCCTTTAAGACTTCCTTCTTGAAGATCGTCCAGCCTTCCTGGACCCCTTTGCCCTCCAGGACCGTCTCCCACGGGACTCTCTCAACCAACGTCCTGAACAGGCCAAAGTCCGCCCTCCGGAAGTCCATGGTTGTGGTTTTGCTGCCCCCCCTCCTTACTTCACCAAGAAGCGAGAATTCTATCATTTCATGGTCGCTAAGCCCGAGACGGCCTCCGACCACCACATCTCCCACCAGTCCTTCTCTGTTTGTAAGCAGCAGGTCGAGCGAGGCACCTCCCCTGGTAGGCTCGCTTACCAGCTGTGTCAGGAAGTTGTCTTCCACACACTCCAGGAACCTCCTAGACTGCTTCCTCTCTGCCGTGTTGTATTTCCAGCAGACGTCCGGGAAGTTGAAGTCCCCCACGAGAACAAGGGCTAGCGATTGAGAGACTTCTGCCAGCCGCTTGTAGAACGCTTCATCCGCCCCTTCATCCTGGTTGGGTGGTCTATAACAGACTCCCAGCAGGATATCTGCCTCGTTGGCCTTCCCCCTCATCCTTACCCATAGACACTCAACCGTACCATCATCACAATCGTTGAGCTCTAGACGATCAAAACACTCCCTAACATACAGAGCCACCCCACCGCCTCTCCTTCCTCGCCTGTCCCTTCTGAAGAGTCTGTAGCCATCCATTGCAGCACTCCAGTCATGAGAGTCACCCCACCATGTTTCTGTGATGGCGACTAAGTCATATCTCTCCCGCTGCACAATGGCTTCCAGCTCCTCCTGTTTGCTGCCCATGCTGCGTGCATTGGTGTATATGCACTTGAGCTGGGCTATCGATTTCCCCCCCGGCATCGGCACGCCACCCCTAGGCTCATCTCTAGCGAGCGTGGTTTTATCCCCTTCCCCCTTCGAACCTAGTTTAAAGCCCTCTCAATGAGCCCCACCAATTCATGAGCCATGATCCTTTTTCCCTTGTGAGACAGCTGGACTCCGTCTGTCACCAGCAGGCCCGGTGCCATGTAAACCTCCCCATGATCAAAAAAGCCAAAATTCCTCCGATGGCACCAGCCCCTGAGCCACGCATTGATCAGGTGTGTTTTCCTGCTCCTTTCAGTATCCTTCCCTGCCACTGTAGGGATAGAGGAAAACACTACCTGTGCTCCCGATCCTTGAACCAGTCGCCCCAGTGCCCTGAAGTCCCTTTTGATCGCTGCAGGACTTCTCTCTGCAACCTCATCACTTCCAGCCTGTATAACCAGCAGCGGGTAGTAATCAGAAGGCCGTACCAAACCAGGGAGCTTCCTAGTGATGTCTCTGACCCGGGCCCCAGGGAGGCAGCAGACTTCCCTGTGGGACAGGTCCGGTCGGCATATTGGGCCCTCTGTTCCCCTCAGAAGGGAATCGCCTATGACAATTACCCTCCTTTTTTTCTTAGCAGCGGCAGTCGTAATGTGTGGGGCTGACTGCCTCACCCTAGGCGACCCCCTGGATGGACCTTTGTCTACATCCTCGCTTGCCTTGCCCTCAAGTTCCAGGGCCCCATATCTGTTCTGTAAAGGCAACCGGGAAGGTGAGGGAGGCCGGGTGGGGGTTCGCCTGGCACGCCGAGCAGGGACCCGTTTCCATCCCCCCCCATCGCTTAGGTCCCCTCTTTCTACCTGGTGGCAAGAAGGCAGGGGATCCTCTGCTTCTCGCGGAGCTTCCTTCTGCTGCCTCTGCCTCAGGGATGGTAGGGTGCAGCTCCACCAATCTATCTCCCTCTCACACTCCCAGATACTCCTCAACCTTTCCACCTCCTCCTTCAGCTCTGCCACCAGGCTGAGCAGATCATCCACCTGGTCACACCGCACACAGGTGTTGTCTCTGCTGCCCTCCGGCACAGCTGACAGGCTCAGGCACTCCCTGCAGCCAGAGACCTGGACAGCTGTATGCTCGCGTGTGAGCTCCGTCTGGGTCGCCACATTCCTTCTGGCGACGGCTTTCGGCCGAGTGGAAACCATAGCCGGTCCTCTTCTCGGAAGCCGACGATTACCAGTTGAGTTGGCCTCTGGAGCCGGGAGCGGGGCTGCGCCCTGCCCGCTCGCCTTCCCTGCACGCCTTCCCTGCGCGAACTGCCGCGCAAACTGCCGCGCCACGCCCTTCTGACACACCACGTCCTATTTGCCCGCCCTGTTCGCCGCGCTCCGGGTCGCTTGCGCTCCCTGGAGCTGCTCTTCTAAGTGAGGGGGTTTGGCTGCCGCCCCTCCTGTCCCCGCCCACGCTGAGTCAGAGCTGCCGCTCGTCAGGAGCTCCCTCCTCCGGCTCGGGGAATGGCGGGGCTGGGGCTCCCTCTCGTTCCCTGCGCTTTTGCTTTTCGCGGGTTTGGCCGCGGTTTTGCCGCTTCAGGAAGGGTCCCCCGTCGCGATCCTCCGCTCCGGAGCCCTTCGCCTCGGTGGCTTCGCTGAAATAATCAACCTAGCTGGTGGTTTTCCAGGAAATGCCTGTTCTCTTGAGGTTTGACATGGGTCTTCTCTGACAGCCAGCCACCACAGCACAGGTACACAGGTGCCTTGCTTCTTTCATGGCAACTCATGGGACTTTGTGGCATGTCCAGTCTTTAACTATACAGACCAGAGTGAGGCATTCTGGACGAGACAGCAGTCCCCAAGTTATGTGAAGGAAAGAACTTTGAATGATGGTGTATTAAAAATGTAAGCAGCTATCATAGTATTTTTAATCTGTTAAATGTGTAATCAGTATTTCCTGCTGCTGCTGCACAATTACTAATTCTGCAACAATGCCAAACCAACATGGCTGTCCTTTGGATATACTCATCTTCAAAATACAGAGAGAAATCTCTCTCAGACATGCAGTGCTTTTGAAAACTAAATTCTGTTGCCTATAGTTATAGCTGAAATTTTTTAGTTGCTATGTCACTTCCACCAACCTCTTGACCTTAATAACTGCTACTTGTGTACCTCAAAGTATGAGAGAGAGGAGACCATGCCAACAGAAATATCACTTTATTTTTCTCCAATATTAAAATTTTTCCGAAGTCTGTAAGTGAACAAAAAAAGTGTTTTCAGACAGATTCTGCACTGAACAGTATAGTCTTTGTAACCAGCATCCAAAATATTTTAGAGCCCATCATTTGCTCAGCTAGAATATTTTGGTTTTGTCCAAGAAATTGCACTGATAGGTGGAGTAAAGCTGCTAGTAGTTGTATGTATGTTGGACTAGAGTATGCACAAGATAAGGCCAGGTCTTTTTAATCTGAATGATTCTTAGACCCTGGATTAGGCTTCTTAGAGGTGATGCACCCTGTCTAAATTAAGGCAGACATATAAATTACAGTCATCTTGATGCTGCGTCAGTATAGTCTACAATCTGGATTGGATCTAAACTCGAAGGAAACTCGGATGAAGAGGAATGGTTCATCAAACCAGCGCATGGGAAACGTGGGTCTAGGTCCTTGTTCTAGCATACTAATGTCAGTAAATAAATCCGTTCCTTCACTGTGTCTCTATTTCCTTATTTGTAAAACTGGGATTTCTCTTGTGGAGTGCTTTGAGATCCAGAGATGATACAGGGTATTTAGGTTGAGGTAACTAATTATTATTAGCTTTAATTATAACAGCTCTGGATTGCTTATCCAAAGAGTAGAAACTGGGTGATATTTGGTCTGTTATTTTGTAAGTAAGTCTTGAAAAATTGTGTTCTTTACCTACTATTGCATGAGTAATCAAGGTTGGGACCTAGCTGTCATGTAGTGGTTGTGATAATTTTCAACATCTGTGTCTGACTTGTAAAATTTTGGTGAAAAATATATGGCAGTGTATTTATGTAAGCTCTAATCAAAAGCTTCACTTACAACTTATGCTACTTTTGTATGAGGTATATTCATTTCAAAGGTTTTAAATAATATTCATGCCATTAGGAATTATTAAGGGAATGGACATCAGTGTTATTCAAATTGTTGTGTTTTCCTCTGCTGTGCCTCTGTGGGAATGTTGAGTGCCACACAAGAGCTATAATTGAGAAATCCCTTGCTCTCTGTGACTCTGATTGCTATTATAATTGGAACAATTTGCATTTTTATGAAGATACCATTTTGTCTTCAGGCATCCATGACAGTGCTTGATGTTTTGAAGATCATTTGGAAAGACACACAGAAATTATTTGCTATTAGTAGAATGGCTCTTAACTTGCAAGCAAAAACAAATTATTTGGGGCCAAAGGAAATAAAAAAGGGTCATAAGTATCTGAAGAAGGAGCTTTTGGTAAACAATATCTCCAGAAATTGGCTCCTCCTCAAATGCCTGCAAAGACACTTTACTAAAACCTTCTCTTGCAGACACAGTGAGAAAGATTCTTACAATCTTACAAAGATATAAAATTACTGTTAGGGTTAGAATCTTCCATAACAGCAGGTTACTTCATCTCTATTCTCCCTGTAAATCTCTATTACAGAACGTGTTGATTTTTTCACTTCAGGAGCCTGAGGCTTTGACTATGTGGCCTCCAGTTCATTCCAATACATGCTTAGTCTCTGGCATACTAGAATCAACGAATAAATGGTACCACATTGTAACTGTCATTCTCTATTGTCAAGAAAACCACTTTTTAAGAAAGCAGACTGAAACAATACAGCTGAGGCTCTGGTACCCCTTTCACCCCATTAAATTCACAGTGAGCAATAGTTTGTTCTGCACTTAGACTATGTTGAAATGGGAGTGATTAAACTTGGGGGAAGTTTTATCATTGTTTGTGATTAAGTGCTCAAATATGGTTCTCCATTATCCTGCAATCATATGTACCCATACAGAGGAAATGCATGTGTGAATGAAAATTACACACCTCTGACTAATGTTCAGCAGAGCTTAACGGCAAATGTTATTTACAGAATTTTTCAATTCCATAATGGAGGGAATTTACCACCTCAGAGCCTGTGAAATACCAGAGTCAAAACGACCAATGTAGATCAGCTTATCTTATATATTATCTTATATGATAACTTATCATACTTATCTAGTATCTTTCAAGCTAACATGAGAGACCTAAAAATGCCCAGATATGCCCAGTGATCAGAGATTCTCTCCCAGCTTGAGCTGTAACTCAAGCTATTTCAATCATCAGTTGATGACATTCAGAAATATTTATTCCGGTGAAATAATCTTTTGTGCATAATCCTAGCAATTTCAGTTATGCCCCTCTCTTTCTCTACACTGAGGAAAGAAGCTAAGACCTCACCTATCTGGAAAGAACTCCACTTCTAGTACTGACTCAGTACTCTTTCTAAATGAAACATCTGTGTCCAAAGTGAATGTCGTAATCATATTGCTTTGAACAAGGTAACTTGTGAATTAAGTGTATAGATTACAGAGAATTAGTTAATTTAACTAACTGCAGTGTCAAATTGCTGCTTCCTGATGCTTTTATCCCATTAAATTTCTCTATCACACATCACCTTGATTTCAGTTGGACTAGTTAGGCAGCATGACACTACTCAGTGAGGCAGGTTGGGATTGGGTCCAGAGTCATTTAGCAAAGGAGACAAATGCTTCCAACGCTGGTATGTGAATATCTCTTATATACTTTTAATATATAGGTTTTGTTATAAAATACTGCTCTATAATTTCTATTATGTACCTACTTAATTGTGCTATAGGTTTGTATTAAATGTCTAGATGACCTGAAAAAATGGCATTAAAATGCACAACTGGAGATACATTTAACATTCAACACAAGAATCAATATCTAGCATTTAAAATAGTGTGTTTTAAGAGTGAAAACATCAGAAAACATTTATTAATTTAGATAAAGGATATCTTCTATGTACACTTTTAAAAAGTTGCACTTATATTTCCAAGTCTGTCATTTTTACCTGTTTCAGCTTGGCTTATTGTCAATGGCAATGGCAGTTTGCAGGAAATAATTGATCTGGAATTTAAAACCTTTTCTACTTGTGTTTGTTTCTCATGTTATCTTATTTGGGGGTCTGTAATATACACATTGCTGAATAGTAATTTCCTCTAAAACTGTGAGTTTTATGCTGAAGATGTACTAGTTATAAACTTGGATGTGTTAGCATTCTTTCAAAAAGAAGCAAATCCTGTAATTCACATTTACATAACATATTGCAAATAGGGAGTTTGCATTTAATGGAGGTTATGCTGCCAAAGCAAGTGTTTGGAGAATCATATCAAACAGAACATGGTAAGATTGTTATAAAATCCCTTAAATCTTTTAAAATTTTCCAGTAATATTGAATTAATACTTTCTTGAATTCTCTTAAATCTTGAGTTCTGGTAAGTGCTTGGCTGTGGAACCCAGTTCTTTGAGAAAACAAGCAAATTCCTCAAGACTTCTAACAAAACATTAACTACTCTACAGTGGACCTTCTGCTAAACATAACCAGTCTGTGTGGTGGGTAGTGGAAACAAATTTAACGTTGATGTTGATGAGAGTATTTCTCTACCTATAAAATAAGTCTAGAGATGTCATGGTGTTCAAGCCCATCAACAGCCTACAGACACTTAAGATATTGATATTATTCAGCTTGTTCTGCAGTGCGTACAGGTATAATATGAAATAGTTTGAGGTTTGAATGAATCCTTATGTAGGTAAGAATGTTACTTTCATGTCTTTTGCACAACCCTTTCTTCTGATGTTGAAAACTGGGTTTGATTGTTGAAGTTGGAGTGGGAGAAAATGGACAAGCCTCCTGCTTTGTTTTTATTCTGTAGAGCTAAGTTTTCCTTTAGAAATCATGGACATTATTTTGTCCTTCCGCAGTATGTCGAAACTTGGTTTGGTGAGAGAGCAGCTACATATTACTGTTTTCAACTCTTGAGCTAGGCTGCGAAGTGTATTCCGAATTATTCTTCTGAAACAGTGTGGCTTATTTCTCTGTCCTGTGTGTGGTGGTCTGGCATGTCATGGAAATCAAGGTATAACCAAAGAAAGGTCGTTTCAGTTAGTAGGTAACAGTGACCATGATAAACTTTCTGACCGTGATAAACCCCTTTTTGTCAGGACACGTGTTAGTTTACAGTTCTGTTTTGGTTGGAAGCAGTAGTGCAGTTTTGAGGTACATTTCCCAACCATGCCCTTTTTCCACGTGTTGCTTTGTTTCACATGGTGCTTTGGGGATTTCTGAACTAGACTTCTTTGGGGGGAAAATGAACCTGATGCTCTTCTCCAGATGCACACCAAATATGCTCCAACCTCTTCTGGTCCTGAACCTTACAAATGGTCCTCTGGACAGCTTAAATTCATGTGTAGTAATGATGTCCAGTCCAGAAAACCCGCTTGAAAGTAGTACAAAGAAAAAACCCTGTAATGCAAATGTAGAGGCTTTAGCAACAGCTTTGATTTAATAGTGGTGCCTGTTGGGCCAGATTACATGCTCATATAGACAAAAGCAGAGCATTTGAATGCTGGTGTTCAAAGGCAGTAGCTTATATCTTACTACTGACCATACAGCACTTTGGTGCTTGCATCGAAGCTTAGCCTGCTAAAGTCAGATGTTTACATTGGAGTGTCCATTCACTTTTAAGCCTTGGCTGCATGAGACTTATAAAAACAGCTTGCATAACTGTGAATCAGCAATATTCATTATCTTTACCTCTCTCACAGAGGCACTCCAAATCATGATTAATCAAAATTCATGTATGAATTTAAGGTACAAAGCACTTTCAGCCTTAAAGGCCCTAAGGCAACTGACTTCTGAGCAACTATACCCAAGCACATTGATTCATCTATAGTGGAGAAGTCTTCAAGCACATAGTAGACTAAATGACACATTATTTTTTTCCACTAATTTTATTACAGCATTGTTCTTCATGCCCTGCATAATTAAAGGTCTGTCATCATCTCCATTATGAACGTCTATTTTTGCTGGTTTATAACTTTGCCCATAATTTATTCTGAAAGGGAGGCTGCAATGTGGGATCTTGTCACAATCATGGGTTCTTCTTGCACTGACTAAAAATAAAAGTTAAATTTTTCAAAAGTGATTAATCAATTGCACCCTTCTGGTTTAATCTGGTAGAAGGGTTATGAATCTCCAACGGTGGGCAGAAGAATCTGTCTTTTCTGCAAAACAAGCTTCATTGGGCACCCATTTCAAAATTGTTGCTCTTGTCTAATGAACAGTGTAAGTTTGTTCCTTTTCTGAAACAAAGGAGTCACCGGAAATACAGAATTTGGTGTCAGATGCTCACTGCAACGTTCTGATACAAAGGAGCCTTCTCTTTCTAAGTAGAATTTGCCATCATTGGCTTCTTGCCTTCTAGTATTTAAAAGCAAACAAAATGTCTGAGGGAAAATATATAACAGGACATAACATGAAATACTAGTATTTCTACTTATTCTGCACATATAGATATATAGATTAAAGACTTCCGAAATGAATACTGACACAAACTGCTAGAAATGTTATGAAGATGCAGTCTGGCTATTTTATGATTGTTTTTTGCACAACTAGTGATTTTGTAATGTCATATTGTGAAGCCTTATAATGATTTGATAGAATTTCAATTGGTCCTTCTAGGCCTGTTTTTTACATTATTCTTTGGCAATGAAATCTGAAACTATTATGCAAAGGACACAATCTACTGTCTCTTATGATCATGACAAAGCTATAAAATGTCCATTCTTTTGTAGACCATGACATTTTAAAATGCTTCTGATTTTACTAGTTCTTTTCTGTTACCATGTTTATCCTCCCATATCTCAGTAACACTATAAATGGTGCCATTGTTTTATATCACAGCTCCAAGTCATCCCTTTTCTTATGGGAATTGAATTGGATCCAAGATAAGGGTATTCCTATTCTTCAGAGAGATTGACAGGGCCAGTTCAACTTTACGCCTCTTAGTAAACCCATTCAGTTTCTTTACTATCCTTCAGTGTCAAATCAGAAGTTTTCCTAAAATATCTGGGCCACAGTGGATCACAAGTGATAACAACTCTGGCCATAACTATTGCCCATGAAGGTAACAGAGGGGAAAACAGTGAGTATTGTGAGGAAAAGATGGGGAAAGGGGAGGAAGAGGAAGGGAACCTATACCACTCCCTAGTCCTGCCTGCATCTGAGTGGAGTGGAGGAAATTCATGTCTCTCTGGGTAGTCTCACTGCACTGCCTGATATAAGCTGCTCTGCTGCATAGTATAAAGTGTTGCAAAAGGGATAGATAAACCAGGCAAAGAAGTACCAGTTAAGGAGAGTCTGTCTTTAGAACAGAACTTTATGCTGTTAATTCAACTAAGCACTTGAGGATGTGTCTGGGTCACCCAGTTCTGAGAGGTAGGTATGTATGTGTGCAACATTTGGCACACGTTTTCCTGATATGTGGGGCATTTTTACAAGGATCTTGAGCATTTATGGCTTGAGACCTGCTTAAATGTTTTTTTGAGTTGGCACTGAAATAAGAAAGCAGTCACAGAAAAACTATGAATTAAAATACCTGCCTTGTTCAAAGCGAGTCCTTGAGTTCTCAGTCCCATGCTGAACTTGGATGTGCACTATCCATCATGTCATCTGTGCACCTGGACTCTGACTGCAGGGGAAAGGCTCGCAGAGAGGTCATCTGAAGAGGGACACTTGAGAGCAGTAGGATACTGTTCTGTGTGCCTGTCAGAAGAGGGGTGGCTGGTCAAGAGAGATGGTGTAACACCTGCAAACAATTTAAGATCCAGTACATTTGGTCACCTGCCGGTGACTGCCACTCCGTACGGATCCTAAATGTTACTGGCATTGATTTAAGTCTGTAACGGTTGCAGACGGAAAAGTCTTAGGCACATTTTTAGCAGAAACATAAAAATGCTGACTTTTTATTCTTTCTTGACTGCTCCATGTGTTATATTGATAATAGATGCCTCTCTTGAATTTCAGACAGTAAAAATAATTACCACAATTTCTCTTTTGCCTCTCCCCCTTCCCTTCTGATGGCTTCTGAGTTTATTTGAATGAAGGCTTGGCTGCATAACTAGCCCTGCATAAACAACATCAGCCCCTGTGTCCATGTATGGAATAGCAGCACATGCAGGTCTCCTACACACAAAAGAGAGGATTAAGAACAGACTACGTACATTGATTCCACTGTTCCCCCAGTGTGTGCTTCATCTAACTATTCCACTATACACTTGGCACATTTGTGATTAAAGTCTGTGTAATAGATGAAAGTATTGTAAGCAGATAGAAAGCAAGCAGCTATTAAAATTAGTTTGAATTACTTCTCTTGCTTGCAAAAAAGCCCCCCCCCCCAACCAGATCTTTTGTCATGAATTCTAGAAGCAATCAGAAGTATTTCTAAGTATCATGTCTTCCCAAGCAAGGACTTAGAAGGAAAAATAAGAAAGAGCCCTGTAAGAAGCTCAAAGAAGACAGAGTGAGGAAGGGAAATAATTCCATCTGGGACTTAAAACTCAATTTTGGTGATCAAAGGCAGGCCTTCCAATGTGTTTCTTCTCTAAGATTTTCAGTTTATGGGAGTTGAAGGAGCTCGGTGTCTCACATGATGTTCTGAAACTGTCAGGATTATCTCTCTGGGTCTAGATGAGTGATTGTATTTCCTTTTATTGAAGGAAGACGATCTAGAATTAGAAAATTTGAATTTTCTTTTTTGTCACCCCTACACTGAACTAACAATACTAACATTGTCTTCCTTGTACATACATAACCAGCTTGAAAATTCATCCTTTGGATAGTGAGCTGGCCTAAATTCCAGATCCTAACAATACTGTGGATAATGGTAAAGTAAAATTTTCATTTTACTGATTATCTTCCAATATTGTCCTGACATCATCAACAGCGTGCCTTTCTGGCAATGAAGGTTAACTGCATACTGGCTCCATTTATAAGAATGCAGCTAGTGAATGGGTGAAGCAAGTGCTTATTCCCCTCTATTCAGCACTTAGGAGCCCGCATCTGATACAATGCCCAGTTTGGGGCTTCCTAGCCCAAGAAATACATTGACCAAATGGAATGGGTCCAATGAAGGCCACTATGTGGCTAGGGGAATAGCCTAGGGGAATGGAGTATATAATGTATAAGGAAAGTCTGAAAAGGCTGGGCTTGTTCAGTATGAAGAAGTCATCTGACTTCAGCTGCTTAATGGGTGGTTACAGAGAAGTTGGAGCCAGAGTTTTCTTAGAGATACACAATGAAAGGACAGGAAACAGCAGTCACAAGTTGCAACAAGGGAAATTCTTATGCAACAGTAAATAGGTCTCCTAGAGAGGCTGTGCAATCCCCATCCCAGGAGAATTTCACATCTCAATGGTTCAAGACCATTAGCAGCCTTACTTCATTTTAACTTGAATCAAACTTTAAAGTTTCCTTTGTTTTGAGTGGAGTGGTTAGACCAGATGACCTCCAAAGATCCCTTCCAACCCAAATTATTTTATTATCTACCTGTGTACAAAGCTTTTGTTCTCAATTATACTGTCAGTGAGCCAAAATTGTGGCCCTTTAATTATTGAAATATTGAAGGAAAAAAATTTTTCATACTGTGGTCTTGTCTTTTTCCAGTTATTTTTCTCCCTTTTTTCCTACCCCAACCCTGACTTCAAACTCTGTCTACAAAGTGTCTGAAAACAATAGGAGGGCTAATCAATTAAATATGTCATAAGTAGTGTGTTAATGGTAGAATAAGCTCATGTTTTTTTCAGGCAAAGAATTATGGATTGTTTTAGTATTTCTAATTGAGTTATTAGTGTTAATATTTAAGGTCATAGGATCTTTATTTTTTTTCTGTCAAATACTGACAGAAAAGTACATTTCCATCATTTCAGTTGTTTGATACCTCTTTAGCCCCACTGCCAATGTTTTGCCACAAGTGCTAGCTATTAAATGCTCTTGCAAAGGGTCTGTAAATTTTATTTCTGTCTGTGGAAAACCCTTTTCACACAAGGATGGTATCCAGGTACTGCAGGAATTTATTGCTCAGTGCAAATTATTAAAAACAGTAAGTTGCTTTACTACTTTGACACTCCTGTATTTGAAGTGGTTAATACCCAGCAAAAAAACGCAACACATTTAAAATGGAGATAAGTGGTACAAACTAAATTCTGAACTTGACCAGATGGGGTATTTGGGAGGAAACCATTTAAAATCCCCCGTCCCCTGTTGTTTTAAGAGATTAATGGACTGGGGAAGATAGGTTTAAGTAATTGGCAGATACGTCATTATCAGAGAAAATACCCACTTCCTCCTCTATTATGTCAGTCCTAAAGAACTAGCAATGATAATTCAGCTTTTAATAGTGATATTTGGAAGGCTGTAGCAAAACACTTTAGTGAGTGCTGTGGATATGAAAAATATAAGAAAAAAATTATTAAGATTGGTGTAAGCACTATGGACATTGCATAAGCATTAGTTACTTCCTGAGAAACCAGGACAACAGCAGTGAATTTGAACAGCTACATTTAAATCTGTCTTTCTGGCTTTTATCTACAGATAAGGAAGTTCTAGGATTAAATAAAAACTTACTTTGTCTCTCCATTTGAACTGAGAGTCAGAATAACAACAACAAAAAACCCACATGAATTCCTTAAGAAGGAAGCTGAGTAAAATTTTCTGACAAAATAGACACGCTTCTCCTTGTATCTTTTTAATATATTCAATTAACAGTTGCAACCAACAGATAATAAGCTCAGGCTTATACCTGTCCAGGTTTCGGCAGGGATAGAGTTAATTTCCATTCTAGTAGCTGGTACAGTGTTTTGGATTTAGGATGAGAACAAAGTTGATAACACACCGATGTTTTAGTTGTTGCTAGGTAGTGCTTACACTAGCCAAGGACTTTTCAGCTTCCCGTGCTCTACCGACTGAGAAGGCTGGAGGTGCACAAGAAGCCGGGAGGGGGCACAGCCAGGACAGCTGACCCAAACTGGCCAAAGGGATATTCCATACCACGTGACGTCATGCTCAGTATATAAAGCTGGGGGAAGAAGAAGGAAGGGGGCACGTTTGGAGTGATGGCGTTTGTCTTCCCAAGTCACCGTTACGCGTGATGGAGCCCTGCTTTCCTGGAGATGGCTGAACACCTGCCTGCCGATGGGAAGTGGTGAATGAATTCCTTGTTTTGCTTTGCTTGCGTGCGCAGCTTTTGCTTTACCTATTAAACTGTCTTTATCTCAACCCATGAGTTTTCTCACTTTTACCCTTCCAATTCTCTCCCCCATCCCACCAGGGGGAGAGTGAGCGAGCGGCTGCTTGGTGCTTAGTTGCCAGCTGAAATTAAACCACGACAATACCAATATGTGTTTTCAATCTTTATCCTCCTCACATATCTTAGTGTTCCCTTTTATATTGTCTCCTTACTGTGTTCTTGTTCACATAAACAAGAATTAAAAAATGAAGGCACCCACCTTCTAGACGAATAGCTGTCGTGTGCCAAAGGATGGTATTTCTTCCTGAAAAACATTTATACAGTATTTGGATTGACTTTTGTTTTTCTCCATCTTAGCTCATGGAACATGTGTGTATTTGGTTAATATGACCTTTGATGATGTGACTATAGTAGGAGAGCGGTGAGGAGGATGACTAGGAGGAAATAGCAGGAATGTATCTAAGGCAGCCATTCCTGCAGCTTCTTTCTTATTTTATTATATTAAAAAAATGCTCAATCCCTGTATTAAAATTAATATATGAACCACAGTCACTAAAATGGTTGTGGCACTTTGAAGTTTGACTTGATTAATATGACTGTAATTTGCTTCAAAGCAAAGACTATCATTGACAGTTAAAGATTCCATGGAGAGAAAGATCTAGAGTATGCTTTGGGACATCTTTTCTTGTTACCCTTTTAGTCCTTCTAAAAAGAAACTTCTCGTCACCCCCAAATTACAGGCTTCAGAGAACAAAATTGCTTTATTTCTTGATGGCTAATCTCTTTCCTGGGCTTTCAAACCATAATAAGGCTTTTCTTATAAATTACCACATTTTGTATGTATGGTAAGAGCAGAAAAAGAGCAACATGTGTCCTTATGTGGAATCTTCAGTACACCCAATCCAGACATCATTGCTTGCATGCCCTTTCTTAAATAAAATCTTAACTTACAGGTCTAATTTAAATGACCAGCTCTGAAAAAGCACTAAAGGAAACTTTCAAATTATGCTGATTAAACTAACAAGCTTGCTTATATATTGTTTTGACAATATTTCTTTTTATTTAAACTGTACTGCAAGGCAGTACCTCATGGGGAGCAGGCAGGATGTTCGCTGACTGAAGACAGACATTACAACATAGCATTACAATATGCTAATAATGGAACTACCTCCACAGCAGTACAGAAAAGAAATTGTGACTCAGCCATAACTCCTTCCTTGCTCCTCTTAGCTTGGGGAAGAGTGTAAATTAACTCCTCTTATTGTCTTTCGTGGAGTTGCTTTTTGACTGTCTTTTGGTAAGCAGTCTGGGATGGTAGAGTTTATTGCTACCATAAACAAGTGTTTCTTAGCTGACAAAACAACATCCTTCACTGAAAACAAAGTAAGACTGTGTTTAATGTAAGTTCCCATGAAAAGTAATTTTTAAAAAGGGCTCTTATTTAATTTCCCTTGGCTGTGTTACTACTAATATTGTTTGATTTAACAAAAAGAAACTCTAAAATTTTTCATCTAAATAGAAGAAACCTTCCTTCCACAGCATGTATTTAATAACTGTTCTACCCCCTTAAGATGTCATTTAGTGTCATTTACAGTCTGCTGCTCAAATCCCCTGGAAATAGTAAAGCAGGGGCTGGATATTTACTTTTCACTGGTTTTAAATAAGGCCTTGTTTAATCCCTAAGTGAAAGACTTGGCCTTCTCCTCCAGGAAAAGGAGCTGATAATAACTGTGAATGTGTAACTTCTGTGTCATTGAAAAAAAGATCTTTGCTACTTGCCTTGCCACCTTTTCTATTTCTCTTGCTGTAGGTGTCTAAGGGATGGGGAAAAACATTTGCTAGTCAACCAAACTGCTACATGATTTGACTGTAGGTAGTCTAAAACAAAAATATTTAATTTTTGTGGCTGACTACTAAACAGATAGCAACTTCCATAAACTAGCAGTTCTTCTGATGCGTGCATGTTTTAGGCTGTCTCGCACCCTGGGAAGATCAGAACACATTCAGTGGCCCAGATCAATTAAGCACATGTTTTATTTGGAAGAGATGCTGCAGTGTCTCTCCTTTCGCAGCATAACAGAACAGTTGGCAACCTTTCCAGTGACATAAAGAGATCTTTTGAAACCCATATGCCTACATAAACTCTTAACATCTTTGACTTAAAGGAATCATGTTATAAAAGAGAATAGGGTGCATATGGTTTCATAATCTCTTCCCTCTGATTCCTGTTACTCCAGAACAATTCTGTCTACAAATACATTTTGATAACTTACACATTTTCATGTTATCTCAAGCAGAGGGGAAGTGGCATTCTTTATGACCAGATCTAGTAAATTCCCTGGGATTTGCTTGTTGGCACTTACATTCCTGATGAAGTGCTCATTGGAACTCCAGTCAAAACATTCCACTCTTTCCCAGCCTAAAGTCATCAAACTTTCATACAGAGGCACATTTCCCAGAAACAATATTATGTCCAAATATCTAATTTAAATTAAAAATAAAAAAGCTGGATTCAAAAATTCATGTTAAAGAAACCTCAGCATGAAATGATAGTCAATGAGTAATTTACTAAAATTAGCTAATACCCTGTATGCATTCATGTTCAGTGGCTGATTCTGCAAGTGGCAAAGTGTTCACTGAAAGGGAACCTTAAGTGCAATGCAAAATAACCATGTCCCACGGAGACTGAGTAAAAGCAGGAGGATTTTTGTGTGTGGACCCGAAACCATCATTCAGGGACAGCTCCAGCTGACTTCAAAATGTTTCACCTCCAAGCAGTGAAAGTCATGTCTATATTTATTATATTATTTATTTTTGTGTAGCTGTGTCCTGGTGTGCTCTACAGAGTGGCTGTAAATAGTAAATTGATAGAGTTAAAAAATGAATATTACAGGGACAAAGAGAATTAAGAGCTGTAGACAAGGGAGAAGGCAAGGATATGTTTAGAAATGGGTTAGAGAGTCAGTGAGGTGGAAAGAAAGAGGGAGGCTACTTTCAGCTAGTACACATCGAGGAAGGAACAAACTATCAGCAGTAAGACATCTTATGTGGCAATGCAGACAAAATGGTGCAGAAAACACAGAATAAATGGGACTATATAGATGGAGGTAGGCTGTCCTGGTTTCAGCTGGGATAGAGTTAATTTTCTTCCTAGTAGCTGGTACAGTGCTGTGTTTTGGATTTAGGATGAGAACAAAGTTGATAATGCACCGATGTTTTAGTTGTTGCTAGGTAAAGCTTACGCTAGCCAAGGACTTTTCAGCTTCCCATGCTCTACCGACTGAGAAGGCTGGAGGTGCCCAAGAAGCTGGGAGGGGGCACAGCCAAACTGGCCAAAGGGACATTCCATACCATGGGACTTCATGCTCAGTACATAAACTGGGGAAAGCTGGCTGGGGGGGGCCACTGCTCGGGGACTGGCTGGGCATCGGTCGGCGGGTGGTGAGCAATTGCATTGTGCATCACTTGTTTTGTATATTATTATTATTACTAATTATTATTATTACTATTTTATTTCAATTATTAAACTCTTTTTATCTCAACCCACGAGTTTTCTCATTTTTATTCTTTCAATTCTCTCCCCATCCCACCAGGGAGGGGGGAGAATGAGCGAGCAGCTGTGTGGTGCTCAGTTGCCGGCTGAGGTTAAACCATGACATAGGCCCTGGGAGAAACAAGAGAAACACCTTAGAGGATTTTGGAAACCAAAGGGTAAAATTGAGTGGGGATCAGTATTTCTCTGAAGCTTTCTCTTAAAAGAACTGCTCTTAAGAAGCACCTTCTTTAAATAGACTAAGGCCACCTTCTGATCTAATTTTCACTTCTTCTCGTGTAATTTCCACTGAAACTTATGGAATTCTATGCTTGTAAAATAACAAAAATTAATCTGAAGTCTGTATGAAGCCACTAGAAATATTTTGAATTTATACTAATAGAATTAAAACTGCAATAATCTGTTCATTTGTTTCTCAAGAAAAAGGAAATAAAAGATCTAAAAATTTTATTGATACGCTAAAGGAAATGAGTACAAAAACCAAAAGTAAAGCGAGGTCTCTTAAGTAAGCCTTTCATTGAATTATGTTCATTCCTGCAGCCTCCATATTATGTCAATTCAGATTATTTTTGTAAGCATGTCTGTATGCAAATAATGTTGAGTAGAAATCACAATGCCTGTATTAATAAGCAACTGATTAAGGGTCAAGAGAAAAGAGAACTCTTCCCAAATTTGTCTTTCAGGTACCTTGGGTTTGCACCCTTAGGTGAGAGGACGGAGCCCAGATGTCTGGAGGAAGTCAGCTGACGAGTGATGTGGTGGTTGTTCTGTCACTCTCACATACTTGCCAGCAACCTATCATGTCAGTTCAGGGTTTACAACAGTCTTCTTGCCTCATAGGAAAATATGAATCTTGATAACCTAGCCAGTTCCTCCCATCAGTACAAATATGACCCCTAAACCCACATATTAACTGTGTCAACATGCTTTACAATTTTCTTCTAAGTATTGTAATTAACAAAGATGCAGTACTTGTTTAATCTGACATAACTCATTCAGCAAAGTGCAACAATGTAGGCACATCTGTATATTTGCATACTAAAAAAGTCTAAAAATACTTGTATAAAAGACAAAAGGTAGCTTTTGAATACGTGACCCAGTCCTGGCTTCAATTATATGTTTCAGCATCGAATATTATGATCTTGCTTTTAGCTATATGTTTGTGACTAACTAATTATAAAGCAAAGCTTTTAAACAAATGGCCTGATTCTAGCATTCACAGTGCCGTAAATTAGGATTACCACTGTTAAACAGAATGGAACTGAGCTGGTGCAAAAGCTTCTTGAAATAAGAATTTTGCTCAAAGTTTGTCTTGTCTGTTTCGCTGTATCTGGAAGAAAAATATGTTAAAATCCACGTTGGCAATCTCAAATTGGCTTTTGAGATTTACACCATTAATTTACTGGTTAAAATGTGATTCTTGACTGCAGGGAACAAATGCTGATACTGTAGTTAGGCCTTTCAATCTGTTACATGAAATGAGAACATCTAAGTCAATGTCTAAATTATGTGTGTTCCTGTATACCTAGTTTCTCTGAAGTGAAATTTGTTCTAAAAAGGGAGCAGAAACAAATTTTGCATTAGAATTAGTGCATTTCATTTCTCAGGTGTTTGCTGAAAACGAAATACTACATACAAATAAATACACCTGTAACTCATACACAGTTCATAGAATACAGAGGAGAAGAACTTCTGAAGGACGAATAATAGCCTCACCAGTGGGAGCTCATAAATTGGAATATACTCTGAATGGACATAAAATTGGTCCATTCTTCTCTCAGCTGATGCTGGCATTTAACACAAGTGAGAGGGAAAGCTAGCCTCCTCAGTACCAGTAAGTTTACTTTCCTTCAGTAAGTGCATAATATTACCATCAGTAGAAATCAGGCACCCATGCATGAGAGCAGAATTTGGCCCATACTGCACTTTCAGTCACTGTTTTAGCATAATTCAGAAGATACTCTTTTTACTTTATTTGTCTTTGGCTCAAAACTGATTTTTTCTCAATGTAAAACTTCTGTTTACATTTCTGGAAAGATTTAATGTGAGACGGGCTCCTTCCTTAAAGAGATAATTATTTGCTTCATTCTGACAGATTTCCACAAGTCTAAATGACCACGTTTATCACTGGGCATGTAATTAATACATCTTACATAATTTTTTTTGTACCTTGATGTGGCAGAAAGGCATAGTATTAATTGATCAGTAAATACTTTGAGCTATTCTGATTTCAATCATATGTAAAGTCTAACTCAATTTAGAGAAGACTGAAAATGGAAGCAAGTATATTCAAATTACTAAGGTGCTTTGGTGCCTAAGCTTCCATGTTCGTAAAATCATGAATGTTTTTGGTAAGCATACAGTTCTCACATGGTTGTCTGTACTTTTACATTGTCTCACTCAAGAAAAGACTGTAATAGCTGCATAGCCTATAAAGGCCTAGTAGTGCTGTCACTGAACAAATGTTTACTTCAGTATAAACAGGATTATACCATAAATTTGCACAATCTCATGTGTACAGAACTGTTTGATTAAGTTCATAAGGTTTTTGTGTTAAATGATTCCTTAGTTTAAAAGATGCAAACCAATCAAAATTACTGTGTCAGTGTCCAGTAACTTAGACCTCTGAAATGTCGATTTTTTATCTCACAACCTCTGATCTAAGGAATAGTTGTGTCTAGTGTAATGTACTCTAGAGATGGACATCTAATTGTCTAATCTAAGAGAGGACATAAGCATAGCTATAAATGCAAGTCAGCTTTTCTCCTGATAACCTGACAAAATATAGCATATTGCAAATATTTAAACACACAGTTTGGGATTATTTTTCCATGTGTTTTATCTTTTCACTTTCATCTGCAAGGTATCCACTTTTGACTGTGGTGTATCTGAAGTTCCTTTATTATTTATGAATATCAGTGAGTTGAGAGTATCTCTCAGGAGGAGGGGAGAGAATGAATAGTCTAACATTTGAAGTACAATTTTCACATTCAAGATTACAGTGGGTGACCCACAACAGGTGAACGACATGGTTAATGTCTAGCAGCCTGGAGCGTTTTTTATTACCTGAGCTCTCATGAGAGCATTATGCACCAGGGTCACCACAATGCATAACTGAGGTATTGCTGAACTTTTGCCAGGGAAAACGCGTTGCCCCTTAAAGTGGCAGTGGTTGAGAAATTCATGCAGGAGAAAAGACACAGGCTTCTGCTCTATAATGCCCAATGACTTCTGAGCCGAAGACCTCAATTTTTCCTTTGTGAGAACTAGAAGCTTGATGCTACATGTGATCCCAGGTTTGTACTAGTTCTGCGGCAAGAGGTTTACAGCATGTAGAAATCTGAAAACTCTCTCAGGAATGTCTGGATCCTTTCAGTTTACTTGTCTGTCACTTCTGAAACGTCACTGGTCTTATTCTTCTGATTGTCATTCTGAATTTTGGCAGTATTACAAATCTATTTAAACATGTTACTTGGAGATTTCAAGATAAAAAGCATGGGCCTATTTGCAAAGCCTGCTGAAGTCAGCACAAGTCTTTCCATTAACATCAATGGACTTCAGATCAGGACCTAAAAATATTATTCCTACTTATTTTTTCTTTTTATTAAAGAACATTTTCAAGCAAAACACTTTGGCTTGTGCTTAATTTTAAGTACATATAAGAGTCTTTAAACCCTGCAGCTTGAACTCATTGTACTTACTATAATGTTTCTTCATTTCTGTTCAATGATTTAATGTACTGCTAGAGTTGTATTTGAAAGAAAAGGTTTGACGTAGCTCTCTGTGTATAAGCATGCATTTGTGCATATACTAATAGACTTAAAGATCAAGCAGTACTTTTTGAGCTTCTTTTAGATTTTCTCAGTACCAGCATTATGAAAGTGTTGACACTTGAGATTATTGGCAGAAAAGGGAGATAATAATTTTAAGAGATTTAAATATAAATGCCCATAGTGGTGTATATTATGTCATTGAAAAGAAGTAAAAACAGGTTTCATTTTAAATAAGAGTAAAGTTATAATGTGTATTCTTTACAGTAGAGCTTATTCTTAATAATTGAAATGTAAGAAAATTACATACTGATGTTTTGAATCGGTATTTTAGCTTTTTTTCCCCTGATGATTGTGATCAATGAAGTTGCTTTTTAAACAAGATATGCTTAATAAAAGCTTTTTGTCAAGGAAGAATTGACGTTAATGGCATTGGTGTCATTGTTTTTCTAGATGAACAGAACTTTCTGACATGGGATAAATGTTTTACAAGGTTTCGGTAGGAAGTCATGCATGGATTTTTTCAATGTCTAGACACATTTTAATGCTCAATATATAATGAAACAACAGTTGTGGTTATAGGCTGTTATCTAATGGCAGTTCAACTTTATAATGAATATTTAGATTTATTTAGTTAATCCAGTCTTTTAATAGAGTATGTATTAGTGAAGACAAGTGAATATGAAGCTTCCACACTGAAAGTGGTACATAGTATTATTACATTGCCGTTATCTCTAATTAAAATAGCTAATTATTTAGCAATCACTGGAAAAGAAGTATATTCTTATCTCTGCATGGTAAATCTCTTGATACCTCTTCAATAGACAGGAAAGGTGGTGCACATATTTGTGATGCATTCAGAGGAAGTTAGAGGCAGAGCTCTCAACAGCTATCAGAAATCCTTCCAGGGAAACCTATATATTCTAAGAAGAATAGAATAATATCATTATAGTTCATCTCCATAGTTAAAACATGTAAACAAGATGTATAGAACTTTTCAATTTTCCCAAAAACGCCTTTCACAGTTCAGTAAAAAATTGTTTTCTGATTTAAATAGATGTGCTCATGTAATACCACAGGGCATTCTTTACACTGACTACCTATGAAATTGTCAAATGTTTTGAGTAACTTCTTTAAAAATAAATCCTCCCTCAGTAATATAGCTAGCTATAGTTGTACCTCAAGCTAATAGTACTCTTGCCCACAAATGGACTGAATGAAAAATATATTAATGGCTATTATAAAGTCCAACTTTTAATTTAGTTTCTTTGGATGGCTCATGACAATTTGAAGTCTTTAAATCAAAAGTAGATAACATTCTAAAATACATTATAACTCGACAATTATAAGCACAAAGAAAGAACTCCTGGGTGATGTTCTTTGGCCTGTGGGAGGCATGAAGTTGGAGCAGATGATGGTAATTGCTCCTTTTAGCTGCCATGTCTATCTAAAGTACCTTTTCCAAAATCCTGAGGGGAGTGAAGAATAGATGGTCATCAAGGAACAGTGGTTTCTGTTAATGCAGCCTTCTAGCTACTGTTTCTGACAGTAGCTCTCTGCACAGAGATCACCATTCTGCTTTTTTCCATCACGCAAGGAAGTGATTAAAAACTTCTAGCCATACGTGTATAAGGTGATATTCAAGATATCGTCTTTAGCTAAATGAGAGTTAGGGTAAGTTACACCCCAATATCATTCTATCTTTTCATTTTACAACTCATCCTAAAAGTCATTTTGCTAAAGAAAGCAGGCCTATTACTGCTGGTGATTTATTCAAAGGAGCTCATTCTAGTTCCCTCGTGGCTATCTTCAGGTGCTTAAGGCATATTTCCCTAACCAATTTTGTACTCCGTGAAATCTTTCTCTCTCTCTTTACCTCTCTTATCAGGAAAGAATCAAATTCTCTCACCTTGAAACAAGCTTGTTCTACCTTTTTATGCAATCATGGGAGATAGACGCATCATTTAGATATTCTTACAGGTAATCAGGAAGGTAATTACCAGATTAGCTGCTACTGCAGATTTCTCTTCAAATGCAATCTTAATTCAAAAACAAGTGACTCCTTGACCTCTGCAGAATTAAGAATGCCCAAAATCCACTTAGAAACTGTCACGGTCTTCATATAGGGGTTTCTCAGATTCCAGCCTTTCTAGAAAAACAGGTAATATTCAATTACTTTCCTCCCACTTATTCTTAAATCCTTGAGGCTGAGAGTGAAAGCATCTTGAAGTCATTCCATTTAAGTCCTACCTGCCTCAGGTTTCTGCACTGCAGTGCACTTCTTAACCTTCTTTTCTTGAATTTCTCACTGTCTTATGGATCAAGTATCCCAATAAATATGCCATTAAAGAGTGTAATTAATTTAGGTGATGGGGTTCTGGTTGTTGTGACTGCATGAAGTTCTAGACAGTAACCCTGCTGTAGAGCTTCAGTGTACACTTTTCTGTGCTGCTGCCGGGGAATTAATTTTTATGAAATATGAACACACTGATGGGGTATATAGACACATTTCTAACTCTTATTTGTGTGTATAACTTTTAGTTATGGAGATTTAATTTGTGATTATAAATTAATCCAGCCTGTTTTGATCTCTTCCTTTCCCATTCTGTGTCCCTTCCCCAAAACATCCCATAAGAAGTTTTGTATAATCCCCAATTTCTCTCTGCTCCATTGAAAATTGTCTTCCTCCCAGCATCCCATAATAAGTCCTACATCCCTTTAGGCAGTAATGTCTCTTCATTTGCCTGGTGTTCTGGATAGAGTTTCATTAGTTGAGTCACCTTGGTGGGTTTCACACTGGGGACAACCATTCTGCTCTGAGAGTTGTAGGTGTAGCCCATGTAGGTGTACTCCATTCCTCACTGATTAGGTTACTTGGATTCCTCCACCTGTTGTCACTTCTATGACCTGTGCAGGGTCTGTGTGTTTAATTTGATTAGCCTTTAGTTTGATAACCCAACATCAAGCACATTTAATTTAGTATTCTAGGCAAAGCCTGGGGAGGGTGGGGTCAGCTGTGTCATTAGTAATGATAGTGAAGGATGAAGGGAATAAGCAGTGGAAGAGGTTTATTGTGTAGCTGGGAAGTGATATTGATGTTGTTTCTCATCCCATAGCAACAGGGACTGAGGCAACTGCTAAGAGGAACCTAGTGTCCCTTTCCGGGAGCCCAAGCAGAAAGATGAGAGGTTCACAGCTTGATTCCTTGCTTTTGGCAGCTCAAAAATGATAAATGCAACAAGAGTGCTCTGGAAAACAGCCTGATGAAAAGGCATAATTAGGCATCATTTACCCATGGCAGACAGGGGAGGTATTTACTTATAGACTTACAGTACTTTCCATACTGCATTTATTTATTAACTCTTTGTTCCTACTATAAAGTTTGAATTAAATTGCTTTTATCCTGCTTGGGTACCACAGCGAGAAGACAGTTTTATTCTGCAAGTGAGTCAGATGGGTTTGAATAACTGCTCAGTTGATAGTTTGGAAACATGCTGGTGGGTTTTGAATTGTTTGTTATTTGCCTCAACAAAATAATCTCAACCAATGTATATTTCAGTTTTGCCACAGATGGTGTTGTTAGCAAGCTCCCATTCAAAAAAGAGGTATCAGTGCCTCAGAGTAAAAATACTGTTTTCTCAAACACACATTCATTTCACTTTTTCTCTTTTGGTAATGCACAAATAGCTTGAACTCTTGGAGGGAAGTAGGATGAACCTACCAGCTGTGGAAGTAAAATGCTAGAGATTCAGTCCTTGCCTTGTTTCTTCAGCTGGGAAGATAAGAAGAATCTCTTTCGCCAGGAGACAAGTGAAGAGGTGCAAATGGGTGGCTGCTCAGTTGACAAGTGAAATTCAGTGGAGGTTCTGCTCTGCCAATAGTTGGGGACATGGCTGTTGGCAGTTTAAGGAGTAAGAGTCTTCTCAGTGATTTGTTGCTGCCCTCCATTGAATCCTGCACAGTAAGCAGTATGAGCACTCCTTGCTACAGGGTAAAGTAAGTTACCTTCAGTTGTCAAGGAAAGCTGCTTAAATTAACCCTGTTGGTTTTACACTGCAATAGCTGATGAGTGTTATAGTCTGAGCCATTCTCCTGACTCAGCTGAAGGGAGCAACGTACTGCTGAGAAGGTGGAGCCTTTTAGATTGGGGTGGAATGGAATCTGCAGTGACTTTTCAGCATCCCTTAGATAAATCCAGATGATTTTAGAAATACTTGTCAATAAAGGTAAGTTTTCTAGCTACCAGTGTTTATTTTCAAAACAGATATGAGACAGATAAAACCTGTGCAAATTCATGAAAATTATAGTAAGAAGTGAAATTGAGTCTGTCAGATGTGTTAACTCCCAGTTGCAATGTAAATGTATTCCAAGGGCTAGTCAGATATTCCCTAGTGAAAGAGTTCTTCTTTTGAAAAACAGTCTTGGCAAATAACAAAACCTTTTGTGGCAATATCTCTTTGATTGAAATATGATTTTACAAAATTAAATCAAAATGGAGCAGTTAGGAAATTTGGATATGCTGTTTGGAAGTTCAATGGGAAGTTAAATTGAACTAAAATTGTAGTGTCAGCTTGAAACAATTTTTTTTCCTTCCTCAAAAATATTCAGAACAGAAAAAAGACCTAATTTGCAATTACTTTTTTTTAGGATTAAAAAATATATTTATCAGCCAGCTTTGTTTTAATTAGAGGGAACTGTAGATTGCTTACATGGGATGCAAGTGGGACATGCATTTCGTACGTATTGGCTTCTCCTGTGATCAAAGCTTTCCATGACAGCCATGTTCCACTGTAACCACAGCATTTCTTAAGCACTGGACAACATTAACAGAGGGGGTAAAACCAAGTACTAACATTGGAAAGAAATTCAAGTCTCAGTTTTTAGTTTCTCCCCAGTAGTCGCTTCATATTCAGATGAACTTTTGAAAGCATACAAATTACAGATTATTTCTCCTAGAGAAAGAAAGGCAGAAGGAAATAGGTTATTCATATTTCTTTTCTTAAGTATATGACAGTTGTGGAATTAACTTTCTGGAGCTTAAGGAGCACTTACATGAACACTGATGGACCCTGCAAGGCAATCAGATCATGCACTGTACCATAGAATCATAGAATCATTAAAGTTGGAAAAGACCTTGAAGATCATCGAGTCCAACCGTCAATCCAACACCACTATGCCCACTAAACCATGTCCCTAAGTGCCTCATCTACATGTCTCTTGAATACTTCCAGGGATGGTGACTCAACCACTTCCCTGGGCAGCCTGTTCCAATGTTTCACCACTCTTTCAGTAAAGAAATTTTTCCTCACGTCCAATCTAAACCTCCCCTGCCACAACTTGAGGCCATTTCCTCTCGTCCTATCGCTAGTTACTTGGGAGAAGAGACTGACACCCACCTCGCTACAACCTCCTTTCAGGTAGTTGTAGAGAGCGATGAGGTCTCCCCTCAGCCTCCTTTTCGCCAGGCTAAACAACCCCAGTTCCCTCAGCCGCTCCTCATAAGACTTGTTCTCCAGACCCTTCACCAGCTTCGTTGCCCTTCTCTGGACACGCTCCAGCACCTCGATGTCCTTCTTGTAGTGAGGGGCCCAAAACCGAACACAGTGTTCGAGGTGCGGCCTCACCAGTGCTGAGTACAGGGGCACGATCACTTCCCTACTCCTGCTGGCCACACTATTTCTGATACAGGCCAGGATGCCATTGGCCTTCTTGGCTGCCTGGGCACACTGCCAGCTCATGTTCAGCCAGCTGTCAACCAGCACCCCCAGGTCCTTTTCCGACAGGCAGCTTTCCAGCCACTCTTCCCCAAGCCTGTAGCGCTGCGTAGGGTTGTTGTGGCCGAAGTGCAGGACCTGGCACTTGGCCTTGTTGAATCCCATCTCAGTTGGCCTTGGCCCATTGATCCAGCCTGTCCAGGTCCCTCTGCAGAGCCTTCCTACCCTCAAGCAGATCAACACTCCCGCCCAACTTGGTGTCATCTGCAAACTTGCTGAGCGTGCACTCGATCCCCTCATCCAGATCATTGATAAAGATATTGAACAAGACCGTCCCCAAAACTGAGCCCTGGGGAACACCGCTCGTGACCGGCCGCCAACTGGATGTAACTCCATTCACCACAACTCTCTGGGCCCGGCCGTCCAGCCAGTTTTTGACCCAGCGCAGAGTACACCTGTCTAAGCCGTCAGCCGCCAGCTTCTCTAGGAGAATGCTGTGGGAGAGAGTGTCAAAGGCCTTGCTGAAGTCCAGGTAGACCACATCCACAGCCTTTCCCTCATCCACTAGGCGGGTCACCTGGTCATAGAAGGAGATCAGGTTGCTCAAGCAGGACCTGCCCCTCATGAATCCGTGCTGGCTGGGCCTGATCGCCTGGTTGTCCCGCTCATGCCTTGTGAGCCCCCTCAAGATGAACCGCTCCATAATCTTCCCCGGCACCGAGGTCAGGCTGACAGGCCTGTAGTTCCCCGGATCCTCCTTCCGGCCCTTCTTGTAGATGGGTGTCACATTGGCAAGCCTCCAGTCGTCCGGGACCTCCTCTGTTAACCAGGACTGCTGATAAATGATGGAGAGTGGCTTGGCGAGCTCCTCCACCAGCTCCCTCAGCACTCTCGGGTGGATCCCATCCGGCCCCATAGACTTGTGAGTATCCAGGTGGTGTAGCATGTTTGCAACAGCAGAAAGGATGGTGACTAAGTAATCAGGAACGTGATTTCACTGCAGAGAAACAAATCCATTCTTATCTAAACTGTAATGGAAAGTCATTGATATTAAAAGTTCCTGAACACATATAAAGAGCACACAGTGGTCACAGATTTCAAACAGCTGCCATGAATACATGGTGTACTTAGTGGCAGGAGACAAAAACGCACTCAAACCCCAATCACGCTCTTCTGTATATTACAGTGCCTTATGCCACCCTCTGAAAAGAATAGTTATGCAGAAAAAGCTGAAACATGTGACTTTCCTATTGATTTACTTTTTTTGAAGAAAAAAGTTTGTGGCTGCTGGTTCTTATGTGCACAAGAATCTTAGGGACTTTTACTGGTGACGGCATTAGTGGATTTGGATCTTTCTCTTTAAATATGGCAGTCAATGTTATCAGAGCCACTTGACCAGACAGTGCCAAAATAAGGTCACAGAAGGATTGGGATGAGATGGAGGAGTTGAATGCACCATTAGCAAGTTGGCTCATGATACCAGACTGGGAGGTGCTGTTGACTGTTGAGGGACAGGAGGCATTGCAGAGGAATCTAGATAGATTGGAGCATTGGGCAATCATTAATGACATGAAATTCAACAAGTCCAAGTGCCAGATTCTGCACCTAAGATGGAGTAATGCCAGGCACGAGTATAAACTGGGAGAAGAGTGGCTGGAGAGCAGCCCTGCAGAAAGGGATCTGGGGGTGCTGGCCAGCAGCAGGCTCAATATGAGTCAGCAGTGTGCCCTGGCAGCCAAGAGGGCAAACCGCATCCTGGGGGGCATCAAACACAGCATAACCAGCTGGTCAAAAGAGGTGATTATCCCGCTGTATTCAGCATTGGTGCGGCCTCACCTTGAGTACTGTGTGCAGTTCTGGGCCCCACAATTTAAGAAGGATGTTAAGGTCCTTGAAGGTGTCCAGAGGAGGGCAACAAAGCTAGTGAAAGGGCTGGAAGGCATGTCCTACGAGGAGCGGCTAAGGACTTTGGGCTTGCCTACTTTGGAGAAAAGGAGGCTGAGGGGCGACCTCATTGCTCTCTACAGCTTCCTGAGGAGGGGAAGTGGAGAGGGAGGTGCTGATCTCTTCTCCCTGGTATCCAGTGATAGGACGTGTGGGAATGGTTCATAGCTGCGCCAGGGGAGGTTCAGACTTGATATTAGGAAGCATTTCATTACTGAGAGGGTGGTCAAACACTGGAACAGGCTTCCTGTAGAGGTGCTCGATGCCCCCTGCCTGTCAGTGCTTAAGAGGCATTTGGACAATGCCCGTAATAACATGCTTTAACTTTTGGTCAGCCCTGAATTGGTCAGGCACTTAGATGATCTTTGTAGGTCCCTTCCAACCGAAAATTTTCTATTCTATTCTTCTAGATGTTCATAGCAATGTGTACCAGGTCTGGGAACATTCTTTGGCCTCTGGCCAAAGTTTTTTACTGCTTTTGTTATAATTTCTTTTTTTTAATCATTTGAAAGATTGCCTAAAGACCGTACTTACTTAGGATGAGTTGGGAGGTGCTGTGTGTGTGTTGTGGGTGCATGAACAATAACATCGTCAGTGCTTCTATAGTGTGTGCTAAAAGATTAGGAGTTGACAGACCTAGAATTAGAGTCACTTTAGCCATAAACCCTGATGACTTGAGATGTATAAATGGAAGAGCTGAAGGATTGAAATCTTCTTCCCTGAGAATACCAGGTAACATTTATATACCTGGTATCTACAGCTCTTTTTCCTTAATCCATATATCACGTGATATACAGAACTGGTATGGTGGTCTTTTTGGAGATAGGAATAAAAGCTGTTTTGTCTTGCTGTTCAACAGCTATCAGCCATACCTGATGTGAAGTGCGTATATGTTCTGAAAACCTTTTCAGGAAGGTTGAATTTCATCACAAGATTTTTACTTTGATACATTACTACCTCCTTCCAGCATAACAATTTTGATAAAGTGGATACATACTGTTGTGGGGTTTCAGTGTGCTCTCTGGCCCTTCAATCAGAGAAAAGTTCTTCCTGTTTCTTGCTACTGAATGACATACTGCAGTCCAGTGGAAGACAAACTCTGTTCCTTCAGATTTGTCTCACCTGCAAATAATAGTCTCTCTGAAATTTTTGCTTCTGGAAGACTAGTGGGATTTATGCTCTGTGTTATCTGAGATGACTCATGGTATTTATCATGCCTAAAGAAAACAATGTGATTTATATATTAAAAAAATATAATTTATTGATTTGCAAAATTAGAAACAAATTTACCTAAATACAGAAGGAAAAAAATGCATTTAGACCTTGTTATTTGTAATCTAAATATAGATTTGAGAATTACTGTTTTTCCTTAGCCACTCCTGTATCTTAGATATCCTGGAAGCAAAAAAAAAAAGAAATATAGCTGCATTTTTTTCTGTCCTCCCTACAGTAAAATGGCAGTCTACCAAGAAGTGTGGATTTGCAAACATAAAGGTGAACAAGTAGTTCTTTAGCTGCCAGGCTGCTGATTTCAGGATGCTAAGTAAGCCTTGGGGAGATACTGGAATGGCATGCTGTTCATGAGACAGCCTCATTTAGAAATGGAGGTAGCTAGCAGCAGTATAGACAGTAAAAAGTGTGTCTGAGGTTGACATCTACATTTTAGGGGGCTCTATCTCCTGTAATATTCCCTACAAGAAAGTATTAAGCAGTATTGCACAACAGCATGTAAGGGCCATGTAAGAAAGGCAGAGAAATCAGCATCTCTCCAAGAACACCAGGTATGGGAGGGGAAGCTGGCTTATATGCCTACTTCTCACCCTTTTCTGGGATTTTTGTCTCATTATCACCCAGTTCAGGATTAGTATGAACTTTTGCAATGTCACTCCAGCTGTACTCCAGGTGTTGGGGTTTGGGGAGCCAACAGATATAGGCAGTACATCTACACAGTTATGGTATTCAAATTTCTTGATTGACACCTTGCTGGTTCATGCTTAGCTTGAATCTGGAGTAGATGACTCAATATCCTGGCAAGCAAACTCAGGCATTGAAGTGCAGTTGCTTTGAATGTATGGATGCAGGAGATTCAAACTGTGTTACAGAGCAAAAGCACATTCACATATCAGTAACCAAGACATGCAGCTAGAGTCCATGTCCAGCCTTAGAGGTGGAGCTGATCAGGGCAAGAGCCAGATGATTCCAACTACACTTGATGAATGCATGTGGCACACTAGGATCAGTGGGCCCATATGGACAGCCCCTTCTCACAATAAATATGCTGGAAAGCTTTTCTTGATAATACATTAATAGTGACAAACTCATGAGCATTGCAATAAAAATCCCAGGAGCTCTTGTGAAATCTCTTCAGGGAATCAAATGCTGATTTTATTTTTTTTTTCCTCAGGATTTGTTCTTGCTTTTCTCGCTTATGCAAAAAGAATAAAGTTCATAGCACTGACACACTTGCAGTAAATTAGTATTGATTTTATCAAATTGCTCAGCTGCATTTCAGTGTTAAAGCAACTACAGGGCCATTTATTGCTTCCTATAGTGTATTCTGCATTGATGAGCATTGTGTGCTGAGAATGGCGCTATTTACATTGTGGAAGGAAGTGGCTCTGGGTAGTAGAGGACAGTAACCTGAAAATATAGTCAGTTTGTTAATTGGATAAAATGCTTTCTCTGTTGGGAATCAGTTTGTTCCTCTCCCACCCCCCAATATCAGAATTTACTGAAAGGCTCTTCGAACAAGGAGGGAGGGGGGAAACAGTCATGAAAATAATAGGCATGCTGTCACTATAAAAAAGACAGTCTTTTAGAATGGTGTGGGAGAACCTAGTTCATGCATTCATCTCTAGTATATGTTTCTGAACTGTCAATATATACTACCTCCTAGTTTATAGCCTGATCTAAAGCTATTCTTCTGTTTTTATGTTCAGTTGCGTATAAAAAAGAATGTTTCTTTTTCCATATAGTATCTACTTGGGTTGCACTTAATGAACTTAAAAGTGATTTAATTCTAATAATCTGAAATGACAAGTACTGTATGGGTTTTCTGTTGGCATTAGTAGGATTAAATTGGAAGTGAGATATATACTGACAGAGAAGCAGGAATTGAGGATCATAAAAATAACATTTGAAATGGTTTTTAAATTGATATAAAGCTCAAAAGAAAGTGCTAGGAAAAAATCTAAGCAGTGGGAACAAAGAAAATGTACTGTTCAGCTGTAAAAGAACTAAGGCTAGGAACAGGTGAAATAAAAATGGCAATGGACAGTTTTATGAGATCTGTTAATACAGGAGACAAATGCCCTAAAGACTAGAAAAAGGCCACAGCAGTTCTAATATGTGAGAAAAAGAAGCAGAAAACACAACAGAAAGTTAGAGATCCATTAGTTTAACTTCAGCTTTGGGAAAAGCTTGGGAACTCTTCATAGATATCAAGCGTGGGAACCACCAAGAAAAGCACAGAAGAGATTCACTTCATGTTCCCTTCTCTTTCTTTCTCCTCAGTATTTGAGGTTTTCAGTTAAATTCTCCAATAAAAATCATTACAAATTTGACTCTTTTCTAATTCCTTAGTAGCTGGAAAATTTGGATAGAGTTAAGGAGGGGAATCCATATTTGAAACAAATACCTAGGTGAAAAATGTATATTGTAAATAAAGAATCTATCTTATTTCACTGAGGAAAGAAAGCTGAAGGGCAAAGAGAGCTTCTACCTGCTAAATATGAAAGCAGTATATGCTACTGAGTATTAAATTTATGTAAGGTACTAACTGTCCTTTGCGTTTATACTCATGAACTGAAAGCATGACATCCAGATGAACAAATGGTCCACAACAGTAAATTAAGAATGGGTAAATAACAATTTGTACACTTATATACAGGAAAAGATTAATAACTTCCTCATCTAACATGGGCTGCAACAGAGTTCTCGGAAAACTAAGAATTATTCTTGTTGGAGGGATGATAATTAGGGGGAAGATACATGAGGTTCAGTAGAGAAAAATGGGAGTATTTCACCTTGGTGGCAAAGGATGTTGTTTACCGTAGGGGGACATCTGTCTCTAACATCAGAAGATAGCTTTTCAAGGTGTGGCGTTTACACGAATTTGGTATCTTTCAAGATAAGACAGTAAATGCTAGTGCACCCTGTGACTACTTTACAGGTTTTTGGACATTCAATCTGTGTATTTTCTCTCTATTATTTCTACACAGGAAGTAGAATAAATCTTATTCACGAGTACAAAAGGGGGGAAAGAAAGACAAGGGCTAGAATTTTGAAACAAAGCTGTGATATTGTGTGGCTTTTTGCTCTGTTTTAAAGGAAACTTTATTATTTTAGCAAGATTGTGGAAGAACATGGTCTTGATGATCTAGGTTTTGCATAGTTTTTACTCCAGAGAACATAACTAAAACTTCACTTTATACATGGTCAGGCAAAAGGTGTTTGATTGCCATTTATAATTTTTCAGCAAGCTGTAATCCTTATTAAATGTTCTTTCTCATAAAAATTCCCCATTAAAAAATTTGGTCCTAAGCATTCCTTGGGAAAAAAAAAAAAAGATTTCCTTTAAGTTTTTGATTCACCCTACAGAATTTTATTTTTCTGCTATAGGCTTTTATTACCTATTTCATGAAAATAACTGTTAAAATTAAACTGATTTAATAAATAATTGTATAAAACTCAGTCACACAGGTAGTGCTTTTATTGTCTTCCTCCTGCTAGATTAATACTACAGGACATGAAAAATCCAAACTAAAACTTTATCATGCTGTATAGTTTGGGAATGTACATAATACTCTGCTCTCACAAGAAAGATCTGTATAAATCAGTGGAGATTGAAAGAGCTTAAATAGCAGTAGCATTATTCCTTCATCCATACAGAGACTCTACAGAGGGCTGTGGGATGAGAGAGATGTAAAGAACTTATAGATGGATGCAGATTAAATTTGGAATATGATCAGACAATCTTTTATGTTAGAACATTTTAATACTATCCTGTCCTTTAGCTCAGACATAGTATCTGACAACAGACACGATGCTAATCCCTTGTAATGAAAAGAAAAGGATTTAGCTGTACTGCTTGCTGTGAACCATTGCATCCTGTTTGTTGCATCTTACCTCTTCCTAGTTCAACAAATTCATAGTAGAGTTGCTAAACATATATAGTTAAAGTTTACTTAGGCTCAAAAGTAGTCCTGGATCAGTTTTGAAAGTGGTATTGTTTCATCTCTCTGTTGTTCTAGGCCTGTTCAATTCAATGGGCATTGATTCAGGGTCACTACCTGAAAATTCCCTCAGTACCTACAGTTCTCTCTGTTACCTCAGCCATGTCGATTTTCTGTCAGTGTAGAAAGATAAAGTAGTATATCAATATAGCAAATATCAGTTAAAAAACTCCCATTGATGCATTTTGCTGCATTTCAAGTCCATGCAAAATAACTGACATCGAACTGCTCCCTCTCCAGTACCTGCATTCCTTCTAGATTTCATCTATAAGTAAAGGGCCCTTTTTGTACTGTGATTATGGAAAAAGGTTTTCTTCAGGCTTGGGAAGAACAAAGACATACTAGGAAGAACCTGTGTCTCTACTTCTAGACTCATGCAAAATTCTTTCCCGATCATTTTTTGCTGTTTTTTGGATTCTTTATTTTTTCAGATAATTTTTAATGTGCATACAGCTCTCTCTGCATTCCAGTCCACTGCCTTTTTGGAGAAACTTTAAGTTGCAGTACTAAATAATATGCACTTCAGCACTAAGTAAAAAAAGTATTTTCAGACTGATTCAATCCAAATATTAAAATTAATTTTGTTCTGTTCATTTATTAATTCAGACCTGCAGCAGTGTGTTAGGAAGGATTCCCACCAAAAAAAAGGGTAATTAAAAAAAGAAATGTTAAGATATTTTTAGCCTTTCATATTAACTAGCAGTGTGAAGTGGAACTAGTCTGAGCAATTTTACTTTGAGATGGTCTTCTGTTCAAGTAGCAAAGTATTTTTCTTCCTACCAAAATATAACTATTTCAAGCACATAAACCCTCTGGTTATAGTCACATCACAAAGCAGAGTCTGTAATACGTAACTCCCAGAATTGTAATAGGACTTACGTGCGTAAGTCTCCCTGTACCAGTTAACATGCATATGCAGAAATCCAACAGCACGAAAGCGGTAACAGCTTTTGCTAGAGTTAATGAGGTTTATTGTTAATCTTTGCTCTTAAAAAAAAATACATTAAAAAAAGCATTTGCTGCAACTTAACCAGTCAAAAATCTAAATTTGACAAAATAGGATTTACATGCCACTGTTGAATGTAAGAACCCTAGAGAAAGCTTTACAGTATTATTCAGATCATATGCATTTTGATGTTCTATATTTGGTTATTTTATCTGACACCTAGTTTGCCCAACATCACAAAGTTGCTGTCTGCAGTTACAGGCAGGATGTCAATACTCAAGAGATGTATCTCTTTCTGGCCTTCTCATCTCTGAGCTAAATCACACAGTGTATGCTATTCAAGTTTTCTGAGACTCAAATGGGAAATACACAGTGGTTATTTGGCATCTTCATATTTGTTATTACAATGTGCAAATGTCAGCATTCTGATCTGTAAGGGTTTTCTATGTTAGGTCTCCAGCTAAAGGCCTCATTTTCATACCTTGTAACCTCAAAATTCTCATTAAAGTCTATGAAACCAGAAGGCAGGGCACTCAGAGTTGGACAGCAGGCCTTTATTCAGACTCCATGACACATAAATTAAGCATTAATGCACCTAAATTACTAAGATTTGGAGCAAGGCACTTTTTCAACACTCAGTGGAAAAAGATGAAAGTTTGTTCAGGTTCCCAGAATATTTATACACTGGAATCCGTTCTTGAATGTTCTGAGGTTTATTCTGCAATTCTGGCACCGTCCTGCTCCTGTTCCTCGTCTTAGCTGTGCTCAGTGGCAAACCAGCAACTGTGCCTGCTCAAAGTGGTTAAAGAAGAAGTCCTCTTGCTGGCTTCTTTATGCAAATTTGTGTTCATAATATATGGCTTCATCCAAAACTCTCTGGATGCAGAATGAGCAGAGTTATTTTGTTCTTGGTAATAGCAGCTAGGCTGGCAACAGATAGCATGAACTTCCATCACACTTCTTGGCAGTGATTTGAACATGGGTATATCTAGTGGTAAGAAGTATGGAAGAGCATAGAAAGTACCAAAAAACCACGGACTTTCTCATGGGTATTGGCAGTCATCCTGTAGTAGATTATTTAGTGCTGAAAGCAGCATTACTTAATGCTGAGAGAAGCATCCTGTGGGGTACAAGATGAAAAATGCAGATATAATCTGATTGAATTCAATCAGAACCATTCAACTGAATGTCTCTTTTCCTGTAGATTTTAACTGGGTATCAGCTAAGTTAGGCAGGCCTTTGGTCTAATGCAGCACAATTATTCTTGTACTTTTAGCCAGGCGGGCCGTTGAGTGCTTAAAAAGTAGCACAGTGGCTTGCTACATAGAAACAGGGCTTCAGAACCAAGGGACAGAAATGGCATAAACCTGGGGCAGATCACAGACAGGTCTCTGTTACATGTGCAGAATTCGTTCTAACTACATAGGTACAAATTTTCCATCTGGCGAATACCCAAAGTATTCATTCAAACTGATAATGGATTTTGGTTTTGTTTCGATTTTTTTTCATAAAAATCAATATATTTGCTGATACAGTTGGAGAATGAAAACTAGCTGGGGAAAAAAAAAGAAGAAATAATTTTCAACAGTGTTAATCAATGTAAGTATGTAGAAATACACTATTTTTTTCAGTTATATCTTTGCAAAGAATATCTGTCTCGTTAACATTTCTTATAGCATTTTCTATTAACAATTGTACCCCAATGCTCATGAACTATCATAAAGTTGGTGTGGTAGCACCAAATCAACAATATTAAAGGAAGACAACGCAAAACGTTACTATCCATCTGTTTTAGAGTCAAGCCAATGCACCTTCCATTGGCCAAACTATTAAAATGTTTGATTCTGTATTTTGGGGTGGGACATACTTGTTGCAACTTTCACTATGACAGCATTTACAATAATCTTATAATTTGACTCGTTCTGTTTTGATCTCTGTGTAAGCAATTTACATGTAATATAATTTTAAAGTAAAATTGACTCCAGTATAACCTACAGACCTCTGATTATATCCAGTGTCAATCTGTATAAATACTGGACTATACACATGTTATTAAATTAAATCAAATGATTCATTTAATGAGTCATCAAAACCCTTATTATTCCCTTCTTTGTGACTCATCTTGGTAGGTAAACTTTTTAAACCAAGGTACTGTAGTTCCAACAAAACTCTTGAGCACTGAGATTCTATTTTCTTTGTTTGCTTTCCAAGGACAAGCCAGAACCAAAAGGTTTATGACTAAACAAACAGGGAATAACATGTACCATACAATATAAGGTTATTTCTTTACTGAAGGTTACTGGCGACATTGTTAAAATGAGACAATATGTGAAGGGCTTGTTTGCACCACCGGAGTTAAAAGGTGAAAATACTTCTGGTTGCCATGATAATTATATAGCAAATGCTAAGGAAGGATTTTAAAGATAGGAATGAGGCTTACAGCCGTAGCTGGAGAGTGTTTGCTCCTGGTTTGTTAGCTGGCTGCTCAGAACTGGGTGCAGGATACCTAGGGCCCAATGCTATACTGTTTTAAGCCGTGTGGACATAGTCTCTGGACTTTGCTGCCTTCCCATGCTAATCTAGTGCCTGGTGTTAATTCAAACAGTCTTAAGATGACTGTTGGCAGCCCCAGAGAATCTTCCAAGAAGCTGTGGATTTACAATATTGGTGACCCAAAAGGCAAATTCATCTATGTTTATGTTGGTTTTAAGCACAGAAAATCATGCATTTGAGCTCCAATATCATGAATTTTAAAATAAATTTGGTACTTGGAGACATCTTTTGAATTCTTTCCTCTGTAGCAGATTGGAGGTAGAACCAGCCGAAGCAAATTATAGCATAGAGCAGAACTAGATGGAGATCAAGTCTTCATATTATCTTAACCAAAACTGAATAAAATTCTGACATAGTTTGCTTTATATAGCAGGAATGCAGAGGTTTATAACCTTCATAGCTCTATTCGTTTATGGTTGTGTTCATTCAGTGCTTCCTTTTCCTTCCCCAGCTTTTTGGGTACCCTCTCCCTAGTTGTAATTAACCCCTTAATTCTTCATGTTGTGTTTCATCCCTGTATTTGCAATCCCTATTTGGCTTTCTTCTGCCCCTCTGTGTAATCTGTCTTCTCAAAGTAAAATGAGAAGGTATTGAAAAGTACACAGGAAATTGTATTTTCTTGACACAATTACCTGGATGTCGTCTTGAATATGTCAATGACTGGAGGCCAGAATGTCAAAGGTGTAAATGAGACGATAGGCATAACTATCCCAAGAGCTTTAGAAGGCAGGTCCTGGAAACTACGCTTATAGTAATGATTGGTGTTTAACTACCAAGTGATATTCTAAAGGATACTACTTAAGTTTAATGAATTTACATTGTTGGGAAAAAAGGTTAATGTCATGAGATATATTTTAGGATATGCAGAAAATCCATGCATATTTTCCATCTTGGCTAAGACAATATTTCTGGACTGTCAAACACTATCCACTTCAAGAAAGATAGAGCCAAATGGTCCAGAATCTAGAAGTTAGTTAGTTAGTTAGTTAGTTAGTTAGTTAATTAGTTAATTAGTTAGTTAGTTGATGATATAGGTTGTTGACAAAACATTGGTTTGCTTTAATGAAGAAAAAAACTTATGGAAGATGGGAGATTTTTCTGCAGGAGGCTACAGGAGCTATATGATAACACTGCTTTTTGTGTCCACTAGGATAGGACAAGGAGAGCTGAATTTCAGCTGCAACACAGGATTTTGTGTTAGTAAGAAAAGACTTCTGATTTTATTAGGGCTGGAATAAGAGACTGGAAACTCCACCATTGGTCTTTAAAAAAAATCATAGAATCATAGAATCATAGAATCATAGAATCATTGAGGTTGGAAAAGACCTCTAAGATCATCGAGTCCAACCGTCAACCCAACACCACCATGCCCACTAAACCATGTCCCTAAGCGCCTCATCTACACGTCTTTTAAAAACCTCCAGGGATGGGGACTCCACCACTTCCCTGGGCAGCCTGTTCCAAATAAAACCGCTTAAACAATATCTCCTAGCAAGGACATTCACAGCTGATGCTGCCTGAGGAGCAGAAGCCTGACTTAGAGGACATTTCAAGGACTCTTTCAGATTCACTTCTGTAGATGTCCCTATCGCTGGAAAAAGCTCATAGGCACTAATAGACCTTTGTTTGCCTAATGGTTGCCCCAAACATTAATCTTTACATTAAGAATGTTAATTCCCTCATGAGATGTGTTGCTGAACGAGAAATTCAAACTTCACGCTGGTAATGATATTACTTGATTATTCCTTGCCACAGGTTCAGAAGTGCCACTTCTGAACTACTACTTATTACAGCTGTGTTGCAGCCAGTTCTTTGGCTGCTATACTTATTGTACTAACCTGATAGGTCATAGTCATTCATGCACTGAAGTCAAAAGAGTCATCTAACTCATTGTGCAATAACAGAACCTGACACTGCATATTTACAAGTTTTATGTCAGTAGAAGGTGAGTGCATCTGTTTATTATTCACATTAGGTGGGTTATGACCTTTAAGGTAGCAGGCAAAAGTATCTTGTGCTACTGAACTCAATAAGGGGCTTAGTAGAAGTGCCAGAACCTACCAAAAAAATCAAGGTGAAAGGTAAGTATCCAAAGTTAGGTGCCCAGATGAACAATGGAGACAATCTATGTGTTTAAGGAACAAGATGCTTAGCACCCCAAAATGCTAAGGTTTCTCAGATTTGATTGGAGCGTGTGAAAATTATAGGTTCCCGGCATTTTGTTTTTAAAAAGGCCTTTATTTAGGTCCCCAGTGAAGTTCATAAAACTAATTTTAACCACCTGAGTTTGAATATTTCAATCAAAGTATAATTAAAAATCATTCTACTTGCCCACTTTCTGCAGATGTGCTTTATTTTTCATAGACCATAAGAAGTTAAGAATTTTCATTTTGTGTAGTCTTCCCCTTTCAGTAGTGATCTGATTAAGAACTTTTGTCTTTCTCTATGAGGAGAATAGAATTTAATAAATACATTTATTTTTATATATATTGATCATTACTATATAAATGAATTCTATTGAATTTGTGTTGTGCTATTAACAAAGAACAGTATGTCAAGCTTATCTTTGATATGCTTATAATTATTTGATTAAAAGGACATTTATGTGATCAACATCAAACTAGTATTTCTTTCCTTTTCATTTTCCATTTTGTTCCACTCCATATATTTAAAAAAAAATGCCAGAAAACCACAACCTGTGAATAGAAAGGTCAAAGTGTAAATTTACTTCTATTTAAAAGCTGTGGTATTGATTTTATTATGTGTGTGACTCCAGATGGCTCTGTTCTTTACCTGCACAAGAATATGGTTTTGGGTTGAGCTTGTTAGGTAACTGTGTCTAGTTAAAAGAAAAAAGCTTTTTCCTGGAAAATTTCAGTGTTAGCAAAGTGTTCTGCAGTGGTTCAACCTGAATTGAAATGATTCATTATATGAAAATGACTCAAACACTTTTTAAGTGTTTCAAAACAAATGTATGCTGCATTTTCTTAGCTTATGCATTCTGAGGGTCGTAACTCAGGACCCCACTACTGGGGCTTTAGACAGAAAAGAGGGATTGCTTTAGGTGTATCATAAAAGATACAGTCTCACCAAGAAGCCTAACTTATAAGATACAATGGGATGTCATGCTCCCTACCTGGAAATGGATCAAAGTCTACAAAGGGTATTTTTTTCCACAGTTATTTTTCCACAGACAACTCTAATGTCAAATTTTCTCTAATTTCAGAATGAAAACACCTTTTATAATGTTAAGAGTAGGGGAAAGTCCAAAACTTATCAAATTAATTTCTATCCCACTTAAAATAGAAAAGCTTATGAAAATGAGAGAGAACGTGAGCGTGCACCATGGACTGGCGTATGTTTGTGAAGCTGTTATCACTTTACTTCAGAATAGGAAAAACCTCGCAGCTGCCATGTCTCTGAACTCACATTTTGTGTCTGGTGTAGATGCTGGGCACAGTACTGCTTTCTTTAATGCATCCACCCGTCCTCCCACTGAGGTCGTTCAGACTGGGGCACGTCACTTCCTGCATAGAAATTATGTGGTGATAACAGAGTAATTAAATATTTTTACAAATGTCTTTGCTAAAAAATACAGATTCGTCCTCATATCAAAGAAATCCTAAGAGGAAAGGGGATGAGTTTGGAACTGCATATCAATATTTCTGATTGTACATTTTTCCTGAGTTCCTGAAACATCAAAAAGAGTCTGCAATAGTCACACATTGCGTTAGCAGCAGATTGCTGTTTTGACTGTAGACTGCAGACATGGAGTAAAGCAATTATTTGTTATTGACATTCCTAAGGATAAAAAATTATACTCACTGATTTTGAAACCTAGCTGAAAACTCATACACAGTGTTGCTCAGGATTGCATAAACACTGTGAAAATAACAGGACAACATTTGGAAAAGCAGAGACTAATCAAAGACAGCCCACAAGGTCTCAGAAAACACAAGTCACACTTCAGTAAGCTTTTGAGACAATCTGAGGAGAAGATGGCCATGCAAGGCTTGCACATTGTATTCTTACAAGTAGACTAAGAACAAGCAAAGTGACAAGACTCCACATCAGCTGGCTTCTTTGGATGAGGCCCTGAATAATGACAGGGATATGAAGTGTTGCCAAAACCTCAAGCTGTATGAGGGGGAAGATAAATGGATTAGGAGATAAAAACATACATTTGGCTGCCTACCCTTCACAGAGCTGTGGGGCAGAAAGTAAAACAAAGATACTGAGTAAGATAAATGATTGTGCGATGTTTGACACTGCAGCACATGTCTGGCTAGGAAGAAGTATTCAGAGGATGAGTGCAGCATGGGAGAGATTATGTGTCCTACAAACAAACCTCATCCCATCCCAGTGCATTAAACAAGAATATCAGTTAACAGTATTTATGTCCCGAGTATTTTTTGGAAATATGCAAAAGAGCAAAATGCCTGCTGATAGCTCATGTCTTCATTCACTACTGTTCTCTGAACTAGTGGTTTTATACAATTTAGCACTGTTACTGTGCTAGATTTTACTCAGCACGATTAGGGAGATCATCTCTTCTTGGTAATGTAGCCTGTGACATACAAAAAAATGCAGATATCTTTCCTCTACACGCCAGTGTGTGATAGGTCTACGTAAAATCCCATGGTGATTCCAGTGTATCTAAGAAGAGGAGGTACTTGGATTTCCTTGATTTTGAGTTTCAGGTTCATATGACTGTTGACATTTTTCACATCACTTGATGTTGAGTTGTACCTTTAGATACTTAACAGTTTTATGCAGGTGTCCACAAACTCTTACTCCGGCTCCCACAGAAAATGTTAATGTGGTGTTAAGGCCAGTCCAGAGTCCCAGGCAAGTGCATTAACAATGAGACTCTGGGCAGGATGCTAGATGGGGAGGAGAGTTCTTGGTCACTGACAAAAGCACTGTCCCAGCACCTCCATGGGGCTGCTCCATCAATGCACAGTTGGTCTCCAATGCCTCACCTCCTCCACACGGAATATAAATTCATAAGCATAAGCTGGGATGCTTCAGCCTTTTCTGCTGCAGCCTGTGCAAAGTACCTGCACACATGCTGGCCAGCATTCCCCTCTCCACCAAACATAAACCTGTTCTTTGCCAGATAGTCTCCCTGTGGCTTATCAAACATGTACCACAAGGGTAATGTTTTATAAGTGAGGAAGAGAGTAAAAACAGAGGGAAGCAAATGTCAACCAGCAAATAGAAGTGAAAACACCTGTTTGGCAGTGAGGAACAGCTGTACATGTGCAGCTGCTGCTCCCTCTCCATAAGCACTGCATGCTTGTTACTTTACTTAAGGTTGACCAGGTTCTCTGTAGGCCTGTAAGATTTAGTTGATGCTATTTAGAAAAGGAGGCTCCTTTACCCCTTGGATTTACTCAGCTTTAATCAGAACTTCTATGGCAAATAGCAGACCTATAAAAGTTTTATCTATTTTTTAATTTCTTCTAGAGAAGAGTTTTGAATTGAAAGTTTTCTTACTACTGATCCTTAAAATAAACTGTGGATGACTTTTAGAGAATGATATGAGGCCCAGATTTTATTTTTTGTTATCTTCTGCCTCCATTTACTCTTTTAACTGACCCTGCACGCAATGTCATTCATGGAGGAGCTACTTAAAGTGATTGTGCTTGTTGGAATCTACATATGATCTTCATTTTTAGAGTTTGTCTTTTTTTTAATAGGAAATTTTTCTCTTAGAAAATGCAGTTTCATTGCAATTTAAATGCATTCTAGGTTATTTCCATAACCACTTTGATTACAATAGCTTATTTGAAATTAAGCATGTATCTTTCCTACATGCAGGAAAGGTCCCAATCCTCAATCATATGTAGGCACTTAATTCCCGCTGAGAGCGTCCAGCTCACACTATAATTATGAGCAACAGCTAAGAACTACCAAACTCTATTGCATTGAACCATGAAGTATAGAAAGTATGAGAAGAGAATACAGGTTTTGTAGTGATATGTAAGCTGAAAATAATTGGCCTGCAAGCTGAGTGTAGGTACCTAGCCGTGTAGCAAACTGTGCAGAATAGCCTAGTCAAAAAGGAATTAACTGCTGTTGAACTCCAGGCCACCACTACGAATAGTAATAACCAATTAATAACCAGCCTACCTGTCTCCGCTTTTCTTTTTTTTCTTTCCTTCTTGTATCATAGATCTATCATATGCTAGCAATAAGTAATTAGCTTAAAGATAAGTAAGTTATCTATGATAAAATTCAGACAGTTGAAATGTATAGGCATCAATTAATTTTGCCATAACATACACAAAGATAATTGGAAGTTGGGAACATATGGGACAACAACATTAGTTCATTTGAAATTCAGTTCATAAGAAATTCAGCATTGATAAATTCTGCTCCAGAAAAGGTAAAAAATTAAATGTGGGAGGCATTTTTTTTCAAAAAAAGGTCAGTCCTCTATTACAATTTTAAAGAACAGAGTGATCTTTTGTAAAATATATTATTGGCAGTGATTTTTTCCATTTGTGTCTGCCAAGTTTTATGACAGTGTATATAAAACCAACTGTAAAAAAAATCTTATAATTAGAGTACTCATCATTTTGCATTAAAAATTGTACAAAAAAATAAATCCCTTTAGTGGATAGCACTTAACTCCAGTTGACCGTAGGCTCAGTCCTACATGTTTTACTCATAGCTTTAATGCTAGTGATGTCAGTGACTTTTGTACAAAGCCAGCAGGGTTTGTCCTGAGTCGTGTTTGCTCAGAGGGAATAGACATAAAGAAAACTACCTTTAAGGAAAATTATAGTATAATCCAAGAAAAATCTCTGAACTTCCTATTAAAGAAAGACATTGTTTTTCCTGTGAAGGAATCATGTTCAAAAACCCTTTTATATCTGTATGCTTTGGGTATGCTGAAATACACTGAATTGTAGCCTCCTGTCCTCATTTTGTATACCATTTAGAAGGCACTCCTGTATAAACATTCCTCCAGCATGCACACATCCAGTGAAGTGTAGTGCTCTGCATGGCATCCTCAGCTCAGGGGGAAACCTCTTCTCTGCATCATGCTACAGTGATTTGTCACAAGAAAATGTCCCTCTCTGAAATCCTACAAGTCTACTAATTGGGGACATGGTGTGCTTTTTTGAATGTGGTCACTGCCAAGAAAAACTAAACGGCCCCATGGCCCCTACTGGGAAATAATCAGAGAAAGGGAGGAAAGGGAATTAAAACACGACATTGCTCTGTTATACTGACACAACTTTGGAGTAGCTCTGTTGAAAGAGCTCTTTTGCTGGCCACAGCATATCCCTGGCAAAGAAGACCTGCCTGTAGAAACCTATACCTTTGCCTGAGGAATGTTAACATGTTTAGATGGATACCTCAAGAGGGCTCCTCAGGTCTGTGATCTGCAGTTTGCTCTGTTCTACCGCACACCTGCAGCTTCCAGTGCTTCCTGGTGTGAGTCACTCCTGCAGGCAGCCTCCATGCATGGTCCACAGCTACCTTACAGCTGTCTGTTTGCTACCCAGCCTTGTGTGGAATGCTACCTAGCTTAAAATGCTTTGCAGATAGATTTTAGAACCTCTTTCCTTTTTTGTGTTACTATAAAAGTCAACAAAAAGATTTGCTCCCAGCCTTGTATCTTCGAGTGTCAGCATCAAACTTTGCAGTGTTATGTGTGTTGAGAACACGTCTTTATTCATTTCTGTTCTTGATTGTCTCTAATTTCTCCAGGCTTACCTTAAAAATACTTTGCATTCAGTAGCACATTTTCTGTGCCATTTATTTACCATTTGTTTATTGTTTCAATAAAAGCAGAAGAAACACAACGTGACAATTAACAGCATGTATTGTTTCTCTAAGACAATTCTTATAATTAGTATGTTAATTTCCCACAAATATGACCAAAGCTATATTAGCAACCAGTATTACCATATGCTTCGGGGAAAAAAATAATTATCAAATTGTTTAAGAGTCTTCTGGGAAAGGAGAATAGAAGATCTGATTTAAGACAGTATGATGTCTTGAGAAAATTACACTATGTCCCTGTCATATTTTTATCTATTATGGTGCTGTCTGCTGATGCATTTCCGTTTGAAGAGTGTTATAATTTATCATGCAACTAGAGATCTTCTGAATTATGGCTAGTAAAGAATCAGTAAGCAGAACATAAGAATTTGCTGAATGTGTGGTAGAAAGCTAACCACTAGCTAAAGGTAGAGTTGGTCCTGTCAGATCTACTTGTATGTTATTACCAAACCTTGACATTAGTTGTGGGTTTTTTCTTTCTTTTTAGCAAGGGAATTTGGGCAATAATTATTGATAAGATTTTTAAAAAGAATCATTGCTCTATATTCTCTCTGTACTTCTGTATATTGCAATCCAGCCCAAATTTTCTTCTCATTGCTGTGTATTAAAAGATCCAGGATCTATCCAAAGGAAAGATACCTCCTTCTGGGCTTCTGTAGCCCAGATAACCTTAGATATCTTCTGCTGATTCAGACTCTTATGATGATTATTTCATCTTTTCTCACCCTGGAAACACACACATTTCTTGTCTAAACTATGGAGTGTAAAGACAAGCAGTGCAGTGATGCCATACGCTGATGAATCAATGTGAAAGGAGTTTGGCAAATTATAGCTTAGTTTAAAAAGAGGAGGCCCTTTCTAGGCATTTAGGCCCTTCCAAGTTCAGGTATTTCTCTTCAAATAGGGTGGAGTGGGAAAGGTTAGCCAGTTTGGTGCGTACTTGTTTTCCAGATTTCATAAGAATTCTCTACTGTTTTAAGTCTTTTCAGTTTTTCTGACTTATTATTTAGAGCAAGTACAAAAAAATTCATTACCCCCTTCTTAGTGACATTAACGTTCTGGCTAAGGAAGCCTAGAGGAGCAAATTAGGCAGAATCTAAATACATAGAATAACCTTTAGCTTTATCAGCAACTCCAGCTCTTTGTTTCTTATAGGTATATAAGAATTTCTTGCAGAGACTAACCAAAGAAAAGGCTGAAAATCTACTCTGAAAGAACATAAACTTTTGAGAAAAAGCTCATAAAAATAGTCTGCAACCGTATTCTGTTTTTCTTGCATGGCTACTCAAGTGGAATATTTTCTAGCCTTTTGTTTCTGTGAAACTGCACTAGATATGCTGAAAGCCTGGAGGTTGCCTCTGAATTGGGATGTGGAGTATTCTTTCACATGATGTGATATTTTATAAGAAGAATTTGAAAGGAAAAAAAATGCACTGCAGGCCCCTAAGAGTCAAAAATCAAAGAAAGCTGTATTAAAGCTGGATGAACATTTGTTGGAAAAATATCCCTCCAATATAGTAAGACAAAAAATGTTTATTCATTCTAGTTTATTTTGTGTGATTGTGCACTCTGAAACTTAATTCTCCCAAAAGTTCTGAAAAATCAGGTTGCTGTATTTTCCTAATGAAGTAGTTTGACTTTTCACATGAAGCCCATGATGTTTAGTATTTTAATGTCTTAAATATTAATACTAAAATGCTGAAAATCCAATTAACATAGTTGTCTCCCAGGCAACTGTTATATTTTTTAAAGAATATATTCAATCTGATTTTTTTTTTTCTGAAAATTTTATTTATCCAGCTCAGATACACATCTTTCTAAAAATCCAAGATGTATGTCCACAGACTGTAGGAAACAGATACAAAGGCAATGTTATCAGTATTATTAACAGTTTGTTTCCTGATCAAAAAAGCAGAATTAAACAAAATTTTTTTGTATTAACATTGTCTAAATATTATGGTTAAATATGAATTCAGCACTGATATTGATGAAGGTCTGTCACGGGCCAGAGCTTACTTCTGAACAGTATGCTGAAGAAGCTCATAGTTTAATTTAAGGGACAAGATGAAGAGTTTTTTTCAAGTAGGTAACACAGTACCATGTGTAATGATGTATTTAATCTTTTTTTCATAATTGAGGAGTTTTTGACACTTGTCTTTTGAGCCTATGATATTTCCGTGAGATCCAGGAAATCTCAGGATTTCCCAGGCAAGTAATTAAGGGTGTGTACAGGCTTAAGAGATGATAAAGTGCAGCCAACACCTTGTGATCACGTAACACACCCAGGAGCACGAACAAAAGCTTTGTAGATTACAGCACGGGGACTTAAGGGGCAGACGGTTTGCTACTGAATATACAGCATTACAAAATTTTGATTTCCATCCTGGACATTCATCTTTAGTTGAAGATTAGTTGGAGTTGCTTCTTTTTTCAATCTAGAGTCACACATTCCACCTTTATCTTTGCTAACAGTAACTTTGCTTTAAGTAACTTTTAGCCTATCTAATGGCAGGCAAATTTTGGGCACTGAAACCCATTTAATGCTTGATCAGCTGAGGCGACTATGGGGAATATGGGCTGAGAGGGGTCAAATCCCACTAACTTTGCTGTCACCAGGAAAATGGTCTATACAAACCTGTCTTGCACTATGGCTATTTTACCACCTGTGGATTTAATATTGTAAAAAGGCAGTTTGCTGCATTGCTTATAAGCTAAGCCACCGAGCAGAACGAAGAAGTGAGACTTGTAGATGTTTACAAAACTGACTTCATTTTAGAAAGCATGAACAAGTTCAAGTCCCCATTAGTAAATCTGGACCAATAACATCAATGCTTTTCCAATGCATTTTTAAAAAATATTATATACAACAGAATTAAAATATAAATGGATTCAGACTGAATCATCCTTTGTAAAATGTTAGTAGTTCAAAACCCAATGTAATTCATTTTTATGTGTATTCAAACATAGTGAAATGCCTTATAACTGTGTGAAAATTTCAGGAAAATCTCTAGCTCACAGAACAGATTTATAGCAATTCTCAAACATGTAATCCCAGATAAACCATGCACTGCAAAATATAAAAGGAGTTAACTTAGGGACCTTGTATACATTTGTCATAAAACAATTAATATGAAATAAAACAACTAATAAAATATTTTAAAAATAATTTAACTCCTTTTAGAGGAATTGGACAAGATTCCAAGAGACAAACTAGAACAATCGAAGAGCATTCAGTATCAAAACACAAAGCAGTCAGTCTTGTTTGCAAAATGAAAGGCTTAAGAATATTCAGCAAATATAATTATTTGATTAGTTCAGCATCAGTGGGTACTTCATCATGGATAATGACAGTGAATGGCCTTAGGTGTCTAATTGTTCACATACATTCATTGCATTCATCATGACAACTTCTGTGAGAGCATAAGGTATTGTTTGTATACAAGTTAATGATACCATGTATTTCCAAATCACATGTCCAGGATATTGTCTTCAGGGTAAAAACCCATATTGTTAAAGTATTGCTTTTCAAACTATAGAGTATTGGTGCTGATTTTATTTTAATTACTGAAACAGCTAAGCTTCAGTTTCCCAGTAAAAAGCTAATGTAATAAAATTTCTATCTTTTACTCCATAATAAATGTTAAAGGAAAACTATACATTCTTTAGAACTAGAGTCCACAAAGAAACATCATGACTCTTTTAATTACAAAGATACTATGGGATGCAATTACATTGGATTAAGGTAGTGGTTGTACCATGGTTGGTTTAATTTTACAGATTTGGTGTGATAAAATGGTAACACCTTCCTTTTTGAGTTGAGCTGTGATTATGCTGAAAATACTTTGCAACATATAACTGAAGCCTAGATTCACTCTCTGAGAATATGTAGTGGATATGAACACAACAACAATACAGTCCAAACTTATAACTTGACTGCACGAACTGATTTTAGATATGAGCAAATTGTGCAAAACTGGTATGCTGCATTATACTAATCAGTTTAACTTTATTGTGGAAAATGAATTTATGATAATATACCACAGAATCATTATGCATTTGACCTTATTAAACTGGAGTAGAAGCAAATTGTATACCATTGACCTTAACCTTCGCTCACTGTGTAGATGAAAGAAAATAATTGCACTAGCAAAAATAATAAAATGGCTGCACGCAGCTCAGCAAATTGAATGGACCTTGGCTTAGTGCTATTAGGAATGATTTAGCCTATAGAAATTGCGTTTTGTAATTAACAGTGAACAGGGACAGGAGAAAAAATACTAGTCCACTGGCTGCCTTTAAGCAAGAGTGGATGGATGCAATTGTATTAGCAGTTAGTTGTTATAAATATTGAGATTGGTTTTAAAGGCTGGAACGGAAGAAATGCATGGCAGGGTGGAGATGGAAATTATGGCTAGAGGCCTAGAATGAGGTGGTTTTGTAATCCAAATGAGATCAGTAACTAAGGAATCCCTAACTATTATTACAATTAAGGAAATAGAGCTATTGAGACTTGCTGCCTATGTGACTTTGGTGGAAATTTGGCTCAGGCACTGTGAAGAAAAAAGACTGGAAAGATGCCTTCCCTGAGGTCAATGAAAATATTCCAGTCTTCATTTTGGGTAAATAGCATATTTGCAATTGATGCTGCTGGACAGTGGAACAGGTCATGGGTATATGCATGTGGTCACTTAGGTGGAAGGATATGCAGTCCTTCTTGTTCCAGAACTGATAAACCAGCAGCTCCAAGACCTTACTGCAGGGATTGGCATTTAAGTGGCACAAAGTCTCCCAAGGCCGCTTGAGATTTGATTTTATACCTATTATTCAACAAAAATAATAAGTTGCATGGTGGTTGTTTTTTTTCCCCCTCCAATTGCTATTCTTTCTTCCAGAAGGGATAAAAAGTCAGGTTCTGCTTTGTCCTATTAATTTAATTAGTATTGGATTGATGTAATTGAGAGCAGAATTTGTCCTGTGCTGTTTAAATTAAATGAGAGCTCCATCAGGCTGATTCTTTCATATTACAGTGCATCTTCATTACAAGATCATTTAATTCCCTTGGTGATTTCAGTCCTTTATTCCTTTCCTCATGCAGCATATCACTCTGATACCATCAGTCAGGTAGGGCATTTTACTGCTTCCTTCACAGAATTTGGCTATTCCCAAAAGAAGAAAATACACACAAAAAGGAGGGGCAGGGGGGACCTTGATAAACATTTTGTATTTTGCTTTTAATATTAATGCTGCATTACGAATGGCAAGATTTCACTACTAACACAAGCATTCTGAGAATATTTTTTGTGGCAAAGCAGTGCCACACAACGTTTACTGCCCAGGTGTTAACATGAAAGGGGGACACATTGGCAGTATAACCAATACACAGTTCGCCATCTTTGCTAGAGTAAGTTTCATGCCAAACTGTCCTGGTTTTGGCTGGGATAATTTTCTTCCTAGTAGCTGGCATAGTGCTGTGTTTTGGATTTAGCACGAGAATAATGTGATAACACACTGATGTTTCAGTTGTTGCTAAGCAGTGCTTATACTAAGTCAAGGACTTTTCAGCTTCCCATACTCTGCCAGTGAGGAGGTGCACAAGAAGCTGGGAGGGAGCGTAGCCAGGACAGCTGACCCAAACTGGCCAAAGAGATATTCCATACCACATGATGTCAAGTTCAGTATGTAAGCAAGCTGAGGCGACCACTGCTCGGGGACTGACTGGGTGTCGGTTGGTGGGTGGTGAGTGGTTGCATCACTTGTGGGATCTTTTTCCCCTTGGATTTTGTTACTCTCTCTCGTTGTTATTTTCCATTACAATATTATTAGTATTAGTATTAAACTGTTCTTATCTCAAGCCACGAGTTTTCTCTTCCAATTCTCTCCATCATCCCACTGGGGGGGGGAGGGTGAGCGAGCAGCTGTGTGGTGCTCAGTTGCCGACTGGGGTTAAACCACGACACAAACACATGAAGTTTTAATTATAAGCAGTTTGAAATATTTATGCTCTTTGCATTTCCTTATCCTTGTACAGAAACAAGACAAAAGTTCTTTTGAAATCTGATGACAGAAAGTATTTGATACCAACACCATGCACTTGTGGTGCGTAATTAATTAGTCTGAGTGAATATTTATGTTGTTGGGTTTTCTATTATTGTATTCTCTGCTTAGTGATACCTTAAGCCAAAAAGTGTCATTGCTCAAAAAGACCTGAAAGTAATAATCCTTCCCCCCCTCCTGCCTTACCTCCCTTCTTCAGTCCAAAAAGACAGTTTGGTCCACTATGGGAATGAAGCGTCACTGCGTATGTGTGGTTTCTGGAATGAGATCCAAAGCTCTGAGTGAGTCACTTAAGCATCCCTTTCAACACATATGTTTGAAGGTGCATTTAGCATCTAAGGCCCTTTTGTGCATTTGAACACTCACATCAGTTCTTTTAAAGGCTTAGCTAAACTCACCGCTTTTTTAATATCACAGCTGGCACCACAATGCTGTGGTTACCTTTGTAAAAAGTCTTTGTGGTTAGCACAGATGCCCACAAAGAGATAAGACCTGGATTTTATGCCCTCTTCAGCTTTGAATCTTTCCTGTATGCCAAAACAACTAAGACTCATTGGCTTGGAAAAGTGAAAAGAGGAGAAGATGATATTCTAGAGCTGACTAGGGGAGAAGACATGCAATCTACACCAAAACGTGCCTTGTGGTTTTGTGGATTATTTTTTCCTTCAACGTAATGACAATAAAACGTAAAATATAGAAACATGTTCTCCCCTTTTCTGGAGAAATAACTAGTCATTTGATTGATATGTATGTATGTATACATATATGCACACATACATATGTATATATATGTGTATATATATAACATCTTTTCCTGGTTTTTTGAATAATTACTGTGCCTCTTCTGAAGCTCACAGTCATAAGTTCCCATCAGGTGGGCTCTGAGTCTGCCTGCAGGACCAGACCCCAAAGGGAAACTAAATGGAAGAAAACCTTAGGTGCAGAGATCGTTGTACATTCAGCAGGATTTTTGAGGAGTGTTATTGAAGTTATGCACTCAGGTCCTTTCACGTATTTGAACTCTCATCTTTACAGTTGGTCTGATTTTAAGAACAGGTACCATCAGCTGAAAAGTGATTCTTCTTTATTTTTTCCATCTAATAACATGTTCCTAGTCTGAAAGAGAGAATCAGTGCTTTCTGATGGGTACACCACAGTGTCATCTAAGATGGGGAAGGGAAAATGTGATGAGCAACAGAGAATTGTTGTGGTATCTGGCAATTGTTGGAAAGAACAGATTTACTTACACATGGAATTTAAAAAAAAAAAAACCACAACACAGAAACATGGATAGATGTGTAAACTAACACAGACTTGTCTAATTCTGAACTGCAACTTCTGCAAGATGGAGAATCCACCACTGCACAATTAACTACGTCATGTAAGTTCAATAGCAATCCCATTTTCTATCCTTCATTAATGTAACATCAGAAAAGTGTCTACACTGCAGACTGAAGTGTACTGTAGCCATACCTGAGTTTTAAATGAGCTGTCTTGGATACTGGGAGTCCTTGCCAAGACCAAGGTAAATTAATCTTCCTAATCTCTGTTTTGTCATGTGTATGCAGCTCTCATTACCCAGACTAGCTCATATAACATTAACTTGGGTATCTTCTAACTACACAGTTTTCCATATTTCAGATATATACAAAATCGGTTTGCTTTTTCAGTCAACCAAGAAAAAGCCAGCTGCTTATGGTATAGTCCAATCAAAATGTTTCCTATCCTTGCAAGTCCCACAACACCTCTTATCCACCATTGTCCCAAGCTGCATGCAGTAGTAACACTACCTGCGTGTTTATCACGTCTCCTGAAGTTGCTGCCTGGTAAGCATAGTTTTGTTGTGTTTGTTTTTTTCTGACCATTATTTCAGTACTACCATGTCCCTTACAGCTGAACTCCTCCATTTACCTTGTACTCCAGGTCTTCTATAGATTGCAGGATTTGATAATCTCCCTTCCATCTTGCCCCATGACTTGCTCTCACTCTGAGCCTGGATATCCCTGGCTCAGCGGGATATCTAGGCAACTGTCCAGTGCCACAAACAGGACAGACAGACAACTTGACAACCCACTTGATTAGCGTGGATTTGAGTATTTTAATTTGGAAATGGAAAGAAGAACAATGTTTACAGGTTCACTTCTAGACTTTTTTTCACTGACTGTTCTAAAGGGTAAAAAATGGAGCAGTGAACTGGCTAAATACAAACCAAATACACAGGAAGTATGAAACAAAAGGATTAAAGAGAAGGAGGGAGAAATACAAGCAGAAACTGGTAAATACAGTTTACCATTAACATGTGTTAAAAAATATGTTTTTATTTCATATGTATGTACTCTCATAAAAAACATTGCCACAGTATCCAACTAACTGCTGTGCCTCAATCTAAAGAATCACTTCTGCACTGTGGCTTTTCTTGCAGTAAGACTGTATAACTATCATCTGTGCAACTATGTGATCAATCCAATCTGTGATTATTTGATGAATTCTTTATCTCACAAGGCCTTTATCTCATAGGCTTTTTCTGGCCCATAAGGAGGGTTTTTTTCAGTGCTAATTAAGTAACTTTTTTTTCTACTGCCTTCAAACATTTTTATTTTTTTTACTTACATCATGTGAAAAAAAGAAAAAGCGGCATCATTGGAAGAAGGTTTACAAACACCATCATCTTTTCTCCACCAAAAAGATTCAGAGGACCAATTAATGATATATTTCTCTCTAATAAAAAATGTTGCTGTGTAGGTCCATAGAACAACTTCCCAACCCAGAGCTGAGAAACCCAATTGACTGGGGAAGGGTAGGAATTAATCAGAAGACATTAATGAACATTTATAAGGGCTGTAAGCAATGCTATACATATGACATTGCATAGGTTGAACATCTGACTGAAGAAGAACCTGAACCCCTTGGATGAATAATCAGGATGTTCTTATTTCCTGATACAAGTTATATCTTAATGCATCTTTCCTCCTTTTTTTTGGTTAGTTGTCTTTAAAATTAATCCCAATCTTTTGATTTAGTTCCAAAATAATTATTTAGAGCCTCATGAAGCTTGATAAGCTTGATTCTCTGTAGCTAGCAGTCCATGCTCCATGACTTTGGTAGCAAGTTATGCTCTAGAGTTAAAGCCTTGCAGGTAGGAAGCTCAATTAGAGGTTTTCCTAAAGGGCTTGATGTGCTTGAGTGTTCCACAGTGTAAAGAGTCTGGTAATTCCTGTGGCGCTAAATCCTTCAGCGTGCTCTTTTGGGGAAGCAAGAACAACATATCAAGGAAATGATGCTGACCTTCTGCCTTGCAGGCAACCTCACAGATGTTATACTCTCAGTAGGTGAATGGATCCTCAAAGTGAAGAAACACACCCCTTATCAAGATTTGAGTTAAGATATTAATAAGTGCCCCCTTACAACCATTATCTACGGGCATCATTTTCAGCCTCTGACTTTCTTTTAATTAAAACTCCATTTGCTACATGTAGCTGTTTAAGTCTTGCAGATTGCAATATTTTGTCAAACTCTTGAATTTGTAACACAGAAATATGTTCAATAATGCCTTTCATTCAGCTTTCTTATATTTCATAATGGTGGCACAATAAGACACAATAAAACATGGTACATTGCTTGTTCCTGTACCATTGATGTGAAAGCAGAATGCAATGAATATAAAAGACACTGTAAGCAAGATCATTGCAGAAAAGCCTGAGGCTTATCATTTCTTATAGTGTTCTTGCTGTAAAGATTCATAGAAGTTTGATTTTTAAAAATATCTCAAAGATGACTTTTTTTTTTCTTTTTTCTCTTTCTCTCAAATTTGTGAGAGTTCTTCCTTTCGAACAATGCCTGATAATCTGTGTTGCTTCAGCCTTTCAGGCCATCAAAAAACCCTGTGGGTGCAATGCCTTATACTTTTCCAGTGGGATCATCACCAGGAGCAATTTTTCACAGGTTTCAATCTACACTGCTGCATTAGTATAGCAGGGATTTAGTTAGTGCCAGTTGAACAGAAGTTTTATATATGAATATCCATTAGGTCATAGATTGAAATTGCTAAATTATTTCATATCAAATACTTTTAGATCATAGTGGTTTGGGGTCATGATCTGCCAAGTTGGACTTGATTTGAAATGGTCACCTTGTGATAAAAACCTCCTTATCCTGCTCATTGTATTTCCAATTGTAATGCAGTGCTGCACAGAATATGATCTCAGGTTGTACAGTTTTGGAGAGGGCTTATTTGATACCTCTTACTTCCCCATCTGTACTTATTTCTTTGTATGAAGTGCAGTGCCTAGAGACAGTCCCACTGTGTGTTTTAGATTGTTGTTTCATAGCAGTGTTTCAGAGTAGTCTTAATTCTGCCACTTGGCAGAAGGAGTCTTCCATCAGAGAAGTTATCAAAGTCCCTCTTTCGAATGCATCAGCATTGCTAAGTGAACAACATTTGCTTATTTATCTGACATTGCTTATGCCTTAACAGGTTTTGGCTCTTTTCTCTGGGAGTAGAGAAAAACTCTCTTTTATGGACACTGTGTTTTCAATGTAGGTATTTCACTGTCATCATTTATGCTTTTTGATACATTTTGGCATTGTTTCCTATTACTATACCTAATATTAATACGTATAGTGAAAGCCTAATGCACCAAAAAGTCTTCTTGTAAAATCTGTTTGGTAGCCTAGCTGGCCGGTTTATTTTTTATGTGTGGCTGCACCATTGCCACCAGCTACAAAATAACTGTTCATTAATGCTATTGGCAAAAATACAGCCTTGATAAAAACGTTCAAAACATAGTTTCATCTTAAGAATACCTTACATCACAGAAAATATAAGTATAGACATTGGGGAGTCACACCCAGGTATGCCATATAAATAAAATCTAATATATATTCAATACAATATACTACTACTCTTTGAATTCTGTCTGGTCTCTTCATGCTCATGAAGATCTACGTATGAGTAGTATCTTACCTCAAAAGAAGCCATACTGATTTCAGGAGAAGAATTTGAGAGGTAAGACATTACCCAGTTTAAGGAACAGCTGCAGAGGCTTTTGAAATAGGCTTCCCCAATATGAATTCATGCAATACTGACATCTTTCAGATGTAGTAGAAAAATCATTCTGTAATAAAACACATTGATCAATCAAACTCTCAGGAGAAGCAGGAGAAGCAGTGAGATGGTACAAGGATGCATCCATTACCCAGAAGCTAGATAGAGGATATAGACTTCTATGTTTCTTGGAAGGAAATACTTTATTACTAGAAAATCAATTACATTTATTTTACAAGTCTTATGGTGGCTTAGAGGCGGGTTTTTTTACCCCCCTCTATAACTAGAACAATGACACACTGCTTCTCTGTGATCATGAAGGATCAATATTCACTAGGCATTGTATCAGAATTTAGTGTATTTTTTAAAATGCTGCATGTAAGTTGAATGTGCCAGCAGAATTGAATTAAGGTCACTTATCAGTGCAAGTACAGTTTACTTTTACATTCATGTGTAAGATATATCACACAGTCTTATGTCTGATACATCACGTAAAATGTGTTGGTTTTCTATGGCTTGTTTTCTAGCCACAAAAGAACACAGTTGTCAAACAAACTAAAATGAAATTCTCCCTGCCACTTTAATTTCTCAGCTTCGTAACCTGGCAATTAAGTGTTAACCTGCCTGGCTTAGCACTGTGTTATATCAGTCATACAAGGTTGAAACAGGTTAGATGTACTCATTTCTATAAACAATTACCGGACACCTCATTCACATACGCATTCTATTCAAAGCCATTACATGGCTCATTTGATATAAGACTGCATTTGTGTTGCTGTATTTATACTTTATTTTGGACAGGGTAAATGTGGTGGGTTTTTTTCCAAGTATTTCCTTATCCTGTCTTTAGCAGATTATACATGCCTCCATAATTTATTTGGGAAAAAAAAATAATTCACAAAATAAAGATACTGGTGCTTCCAGAATACCTTGAGGAATTGTTAGCTCCAGCAGTAGAAGCTATGGTATCCAGAGTGTCTGCTATCAATATACACATGCCAAAACTAGAAGGGAGAAAAACTGCAACAGTTTTTCAAAATTGTAAATTATTTCAAGATACAAATTCAGTCCTACCACTTGGAATAAAGAATTTGGACCTTCTCATCATCACAAGAACATCTTAAAAACATCTTCCCTGGTCATGGATATGGACCTTCTCTAATATGATGGATGTGGCACAGGATCTCCTTTCTGCAAGATCTGAACTTTGTGCAGTAGACTTAGATGGGAGTTCAGCTTCTGTAATGATTTCTTGGGTATTATTAATATTTGGCATAACTAAAAATCCTTCACCATTACTATGCAAGATTACACTCAAGGAGACATACTGTACATTTATTATCTCAGCCTTCTGGTCAGTCCAGGTTATGTAAGGGATTGGCCCAGGATATAATTGGTCCCAAATCAAAGCAGTATCAAGAACAAGATGCATGTGCTCCAAACAGAATACCACAGCCAGGGCTGAAGAATGAGTTTGGAGGTTTTATTATTACAGAAATGTAAGTGTGAAGTCTTATACTTCATTTTAGAAGTAGTGATGGGCACTTGGTGAGATACTAGGAAAACTTCTGGATTTCTAAATGGCAAAATGAAGATTTATTTGGTCTTCATGCTGGTAATTTACTTTTGAACATCTGAGGAGTTTTGACTAAGTTTGAAGAATGAAGTGATGATTATTTTAGGCTTATCACTCCAGATCACAGTCCTGCATTCCTTGCACACCCAACAAGCTTCTGGTGAGATCACTGAGAGTTTCTTGTGCATAAAGAATGCAAAATCAGGTTCCAAAGAAATGTTTGGACAAAGCCACTGTGAGACTTTACTCCTTTTGTAAAGCCTTTTGTCTTGGTTTCAACCCAATGCCTGAATTCTCTTCTTCCTTGACGCTCATTATTTATGAAAAATGCATCAAGATTCATTTGCACTGTTGAGCACTTCCAAGAGATTTCATTAGACATTTTTATGTGCAAGGACCATTTTGGAGAATATATGTGCTCTTATGTTCAGTGCTTACTCTAGTTTCTTTTCCTGGCAGTTATGACAATTATTTACCATAGTCTTCCAGAGGTTAGAAAAGAAGCAGTAAAAACACGGTGTGAAATCCTGACTCCATTGAAATAGAAAGGAACTCTGCTACTGACTTCAGCAAAGTCTGTGTCTCCACAGCACACTTTTCATTGGTTCTTGCTAGAATGAGAACTGCCTCACGTACAGTCAACTCATTCAAAGTCCAATTCCTTTCTGAGGTCCTTTTTATTAGAAGTTCAGGTTCATTAAAAAAATCAGGTTTTAAAAGCAATGCAAAATACATTCCAAATTGCAGCAGAAAAATCTTATTCGTGTTTAACAGCATTTGAAATACTTTCAATACTGCACTTTTCAAGCTATCAAATAGGAATTTGATACTCACTCTAAAGAGAATTTCATTTATGCTGCCTTGGTAAGACTGTTTATCTGCAAATTCTTTGTGGCCAATCACATTTACTCTTTGTCTCAAGAAGTTGTCAATCAAGATGTTTTTGGCTTTGTTAAACAGCACGTGAAGCTGCATTGCACCCCAAAATCACTGACATATTAACAGAGATCTCCCCAAAGAACTGATATAATCCTCATGGATGCTGGTCTCAACAAAGATCACGGGTACAGCTCTGCACATGTGATTCCTGTGAAGTAGCAAACAGAAAAGCATGCTGTACATTTGTAGAAAGAGTCCTGGCCCTCAAGAGAAGTAGAGGCATTAACCCAGATTACAACACATATGAGACACTGTAGCACCATGAGCAGGCACAGTTTAAGACTGAACAGATTCAGAATTTTTGATTTAGTTCAAGAAATTTAAATATTTTAATTTAAGTCATTCCAAAAGCTCACCCCACTAGTTTTGCTTTTCAATAAATTTTGAATTGATTTGATATTTGGAATATTTTATCATCTTGTGAAAAAAAATATTTCTGGAAAGTACACTCTCCACTAAATAGTACTGAGGTGGAAAATCCCCAATCAGTTTTACTGACATCTGACCCTGCAAGTTGACTGACATGACTTAACAGATCTATATGGATATGTTCAGCTCCTGTTTTTGCTTTTTTAATTCAATGCAGTCACTCCTTTACTTCTCTGTCTATGAGTGACCTGACAAAGCCTACTCTAATCAGTGAGATTTCAACTAATCTTAAAGTTCACATCTCATGTTGCTGAATTTAAGTCATATTATAAATATTAATTATTTTGTATTTTAATAATCTTATGCTGCCAGAGTTACATAGGAATAGCTTCAGAGACCTACCATCTGGGTCGTGCATTAGGTCTTCTTGCCTTTTCTCAGTGATCACCAAGTTGCTGGCAGGCAATAGTTTCAGATAATTTCCATCTAATGGCTTGAAATCATATAAAGAACAAAGGAAAGTTATAATGAATCATAAAAGACATTTTCATTATCCAATAATAAACTAGATGCAGTTATTGAATGAGACAGTTCAGTGTTGTTATATCCTGGAAAATTTCACTGAATTGTAGCTAACAGTATCTTATGCCCACAACTAAGCATGAGTAGGAATGAGATTTATGAAGCAAAAGCAATAATAAAAATTCTGAACCTTCCGGATTTCAAAAATGCATTGAGATCAACATTGAATTCTGTTTACTAAAATAATTGCAGCCCTAGTCTCTTTGACGGCATCTTATCTTTTATACAGAGGAGAGAAAAAAAACCCCAAAACAATAGAACTAACAAGTATGGTTTGTCATGGATGACCAAATGTATGATTTCTATCCTAGCATTAAAAGATGAATACAGAGCTGTGACACGGAGATTACATCTAATCTAAAAGCAGTGACTTATATAGCTGCAGGCATATTGTTAGAAATTGGCCTTTTATCACATCTCCCCTTTCCATTTTTTCAATTCCAATCAAAAGGCTCATTGATTTTGCTTGCCTATGGTAGGGAGACTCCAATAAATAATGAGGAAAAAAATGTTCTTTTAAAAAAATAAATAATCTGCTAGTGCAGTGCAGTGAGATGAATGCTTAAAATGTTAAGACCATCAGTTCTTCAAGGGAGCAATTCTGTAAATATTATTTGGTCACTGAAGTCAACAGGACCATTCAAATGAGTAAAATTTTTGTTTGAATCCCAGCTTTGACGTTGCCATCAAAATTATTTTCTTACCAGCTATTCAGTAGCACTCATTAAATTCACCCATGGAGTTGTTTGCAGAAGTAGCAATGCTACTTACAAGTTGAGTGTAGTTACCCAGGTACAGTATTTTACAAGAACATAAAAATCAGCAGCCTCTGCTCAGATGAGCTTATGATTATTAGACTGAGAGTGAAGCATCTTGGTGAGGAAAAAGGTAATAGTTTAGGAGACACAATACAGAGGAATTTGGGCAATATTTTTGGTAGGAAAGAAATATTATGTAGGTTGCTGTCGGCTTTGCTTTTTCATTACACCGAAACTTTCAAAACCTGTACCTCAAGATCTCCAAGTATATCACTCAACTCTAAAGAAGATTTCAAAAGTCATCCTTTGACCTTATCAGTGCTGCTTTTAAGCATTGCATGGTTGCAAACAGAGGGGTTCTTCATTTCAGGCACAGGTGGCATGAAAAAGGATTGTCTCATGGCTAATGTGTGTGTGTTTCATCTTGCCTTGAGATACCACATACACGAGACCAAACTGGTTATGGAAAACTCCCAAGAAGTTGCAGTCACACTGCTTCCATCTACACTGGTATAAATGACTTTATAAGGTGCTGTAGAGTCACACCACTCTTTGTTCTATTTTTAACCTTGGAATATTATTATTTAGCCTAAGACAAAAATAATTTCATTTTTCTGGTTCTTCTTTCTCCTTCCGTAAATATGAGATGGATCTCAAATACTTAAGTTCCCTTTAAGTGCTTATAAAATCATAACTACAAAATAATAATTTATTATATGCTCAGCATTATTTATCCTTATAATATAATATTTTCCTACCCGTATACCTGCTTTTGCTGATCTGGGCAAACAAGTTATGCAGGCCATGAATGGAAACCATTTTTCATATGTGGGAAGAGTGAACGATTGTTTTTTGCTCTGTCTTATAACTGGTGACTCAGGTCCAGTTCTCTCACAGAAGTGTTATGAAGTTTGTTCTGGTAGGAGTGCTCAGTTAGTCATACCTTAGCAGTTCAGGAAACATGGAAAAAAACATTTAAATTGAAGCCATTGTATCCTGGAAAATTATCTCCGAGGCAGGATACTGGTATCAGATGGATAACAGGTCTTATCCAGTGTAACAATTTTTATCTTTCTTTGCTCTATTGCACAAAATATTGGAAAAGACAGATCACAAAATCCGTAGAGGACATAGTCCTGTCTTTTTATTTACTCTATAAAGTGCTATTCGTACATATGACACTAATATTAATGAAATGGCTCAGCAGTAATTGGGCAACATAATTTTCAAATCAGCATCATTCTTAAAAATCACAGCAATAGAAAAAATAGAACTATATCATTGTTGCAGGGGATGAGTGAGAAAAAGAAATGCTATACACATAGCTGTTTAGAATTATAGGGGGTTGTTTGACATGATAGATACTGTGCTTACTATGAAGAAAATAGCTTTTTTAATTCATAGGCATCTAGTAGGAAAACTGCATAAAGTGTCTGAAAGAATAAGATAAAAACTTTATCTCTCTTCTTCTGAAGTCTCTTGATGTATTGATTTGGATTATATCCTGTGTATATTGCATGATAATCAGATTTGTGTTTATTCATTCATATACTATGCAAAGCATCAGAATTCAAAATGAGGTATGCTTAGCTTTAAGAATATAGTCTTCTAGTAAAGCAGCAGCTACACTAAGCCATTTACTGGAGAGAATTGTTACTAAGGAGAAGATCCATTACATTTTTATAGAGACAAATCATAAGTCCATGCTTCACACTTCTGGGACGGCATTAACAATAAACTAGATAGGAAATCATTCAAAATGACATGAAGGAAAATAATTGTATGATCACTAGAGAACCTTGAAGAGACTGGGAGTTACACTTGTAAAAATTACAATAAGAATACATCCTTTACATCTTGTAAAGGAAAGGTTTATTATCTTTGTTGTATTTTGAGCACCTCGTTTTTCTGATGATCATTTGAAAATGTTTAAGTCATTTTTAGCAACTTTGCTCCTAGAGAAAGTTCTTTTTTATTATAATTTTTTTGAACTTGGAGGAAATGGTAGATGATTTTCACATTTTTGACAGGAATACAGGAAAGAATGGGATAATAAAAATTGGGAAATTGCTGTTTATTGATAACATATCTCATATTTACATCCCATTTTCTTTATTCTTTCAGTAACCAATGAAAGAGAGAGACATGTTTATATACACAGCTATCATCCATTTTTTTATAAAGCTCAACAGCTGTTCAGTACTGCACAGCTATAGTGCTCTAGTCAGGGGCAGGAAATAAATGTTTTGACTGGATCTGCCAAATGCCTTTAGTTGATCAAAATATGCATATCTGAGATCTAATATGGACAGGATTGTAACTTCTGTTTGTGCAAAAAAATTCAGAAAATTCTTTCACAGCTTCAAGAGGGTAGAACTGTGTCCTTATGCCTTAGTCGAGATGACACACAGCTATGGGACTGATTCATGAACAGTTTCCGTCTTACTGTTTGGCCTGCCATGGCCCTTTCTAGCTTATGAGATACTCATAGAAGAAAATTGAATATCTGCAGCTAAAAAGAGGAGACTTCCAGAGAAAAAAGGAAAATAGTCATCTTTGTATTAATTTACTTCTATGAATATACACCAATATGTTTCTCCTCTATTTGTGTGCAGGTTGCCCCTTATTGTCAATGGGAACTCCATAGGAGAATATGTCCTTTGGTGTCTAGTGTTTTTCCAGTCACAAAACCAGCACGTGCATGAAAAGCACTTACGTATAGTATTCTCAGTTCTTATCATTTTCAAGGAATATTCAGAAAAATTGTTTGTTTACATGTCTAAATGTAATTTACCTACATAATTAAGTAATTGTGGGTAAGTTTCAGAGTGGAAATTCTAACTCTGGGGTTGGGTAAGAACCTAACATACTTTGTTTGAAAACATGAAAGGAATTTGCATATGGTAGCTAAAGCTCATATATAAATATCTGTGGTATCCACTTCGTAGATGAGTTAACAAAACAGTAGGATCCAGCTGTCCTGTTCTTTCTCATAGACTAATACACTTGCCCTCATTTTAACCTCACAACACTCTAAACTAGGACTACTGAAGTCAATAGCACTGAAGTCAATAGCCACAATGAATTGCACTGAGGTCAATAGCATTATGCTACTGTAAAACTGGCATAATCACAAGAAGAATCTATCTCGGTTTAACTCCCATCTTTAACTGTCAGCTGTCTCTTTTCTTCTGCCTCCTTCAATTGACAATGACTATGTGAGAGACAGACTCCCAGGAAAAGCCTTCTAGCACAGATGGGACAAAGGAAAGCCGGAAGGACAAATGTTACATTCAGGCTTATAAATCTCTGCTGAGACAGGTAAATAAGAAGATGATCTACCAGAGAGGTGATCGTAAGTCAATAATGAAAGTTTTCTGAGGTTAAGTAGACAGTGTATATTAGTTAACTGCTGAAGAGATTGTATGATGGAATTTCCAATTGTGGTTTTATAAATATGCATGAGTGCTTCCACTATTCTTGGACCAGGATGCCTCTCTGAGCAACTTTTCTTTTAAATTGCAGTAATTCTAGTCTGCAAAAATAAAGAACAAAAATCCAGAAAATAGGAATACACAAACCTCAAGGTATGCAAGTGTGCTGGTTTTGGCTGGGATAGGGTTAATTTTCTTCACAGTAGCTAGTATGGGGCTATGTTTTGGATTTGTGCTGGAAACAGTGTAGATAATACGGGGATGTTTTCATTACTGCTGAGCAGTGCTGACACAGCATCAAGGCCTTTTCTGCTCCTCACACCACCCCACCAGCGAGTAGGCTGGGGATGCATGAGAAGCTGGGAGGGGACACAGCCGGGACAGCTGACCCCAACTGACCACAAGGATATTCCACACCATATGACGTCATGCTCAGCATGTAAAGCTGGAGGAAGAAGAAGGAAGGGGGGACGTTCGGAGTGATGGCATTTGTCTTCCCAAGTAACCGTTACGCATGATGCAGCCCTGCTTTCCTGGAGACGGCTGAACACCTGCCTGCCGATGGGAAGTGGTGAATGAATTCCTTGTTTTGCTTTGCTTGTGTGTGCGGCTTTTGCTTTACTTATGAAACTGTCTTTATCTCAAATTTTCTCACTTTTACTCTTCCGATTCTCTCCCCCATCCCACCAGGGGGGAGTGAGCGAGCAGCTGTGTGGGGCTTAGTTGCCAGCTGGGGTTAAACCATGACAACAAGTCATATTCTGACAGAGTTTACAAGTAAATTGGCTCCAGAAAATAACTTTTTTAAATGTTAAAATCAGAAGTAAGACAAGAGAGAATAAAAACACAACAAAGTTAAAATCACTTATGTAAAAAGGATGGTTTGAGAAAAGTAATTCTGGGCAGTTTACTTTGGCAAATGTCATATGTCTACAAAATGGCTGATGAGTATGACCATCTTTGTGTGATTTAAGGGCGACCAAAGGCTACTGGTTACATTAGAAATATTAATACTTTACAACATTAAGGTCATAATGTTTTCTCTATCTCCTTCTACTCCCCCAACTCTGATATCTTTAACACATTTCTCCAGATATTGGGAACATGCTGGTGGTTACTCTCTTTTTAAGTTTTTAATGGGTACACTGCAAGACTTGCAGGGGGCAAGTTTTTCTTGTGAAGGTTTTTATGGTGACTCAGCTAACACTGTGATCAAGCCTCAGTTCTTGTATATGGATGAGGCTACATGGACTTTAGTGGAGTCAGAGTTAAGTAGCTGATGGTCTGACTTTATCTGTCAACAAGAGACACATAAGGATCATAACCTCTTTGCTATTCTGGACCTTTAATAGACTTTCCCATTACTATATATTGGGAGCTTTAACAATTTTTGTTGTATTTTATCATATTATAAATTACAGTTAAGCAGGATAGATTTTCACCATGAAAAGTATTAAGAGAAAAATTGTTGTAGTCTGACAATAATTGCCATGATATAAAGAGAAGTATGTATGAAACTTTCAGAAAGTCTATTCTTTGTGTGCAATTAAATTATTTATATGGTGTATAATTAATATGTTCGGTGATTTTGGTAAAGAGGCTTAGCTTTTAATCCTTCTCTAAAGATAAGAGATCACAGGAGTGAAATGCAAATTTGAGGTCTTATTTTATGTTTGTACAATAATATCAAGCACTCTTCACTGTGGATGAGTATTAAAAAAGAACACAAGAAATCCAGAAATCCCCATGGGCTAATTATTACATTATCAATGCAAGCAAATTCCTCAGCACAATGCTGAAAGAATTAGGCATAACAGCAGTTCAGCGCTGTCTGAATCCATGGTGTAGCAGATCAGAAGGTGTTGAAATACCTTAGTTTCTTATAGGTAATTTGGATATCTAATAGGTGTAGTAATTAAATGCTCTAAATGCATTTATTTAAGGAAAAATCTTCCCAGTTTCAGAGGCTGCAGAGGCCCCAAATACTGCTGAACTGCCAGTTTCATTACACAAGGTTGGAGAGAGTGAGAAAGAGAGACAGACAGACTCCAGAGTCTCTCACGGCTTGTGGCATCACACTCTGCGTGCAAAGAAGAGATGTCAAGACTGTGGTCTGCAAAGTGTGTGAAGCTAGTGGCCATACACTCAGATAAGGGATAAAAAAAGGCCGGTGCCAGAGCAAATCCTGAGAGCTGTGAGAGATGAGGTCTGACTGATTCATGCATTTCCACTGATAAATTTATTCAAGTTTGAAAGTGGTGTGAAAATTTCAAACAATGCTATACATGCATTTTCCTGTGATGTACATATATGTCGCTCACTGTTGTTGAAGCTCACAGTTAGTTTCATAGAGTAAATCAGTTTGTAGAAACAGGCAAGCTTCTCAGTGAATTAATGAAATCTGATTTCTTACTGATTCATTCACTACATCCTTCTACTTTCTCTTATCATAATAAAGCAGATCTCTCCCAAGCTCCCTATACCCGTATTCTTTTCAACTATTTCCCTTGACAAGCATATCCTCTAAACTATACCTCCCTGCCCACCACCCCTTATGCAGGGGACCTGCTAATCACAAGTCAGGCTGGTGCTGAGAGGCTCCCTGCTAACTGCATGCTGCCTGGGGAGGAGGACAGCAAGCCAAAAAAATACCTATGGTCTTACCCTGACTGGTGGGTGAACATAGGTCCTACTGTTCCTGTTAGTTGCAGATTTTAACATAGGAGCTTACGCTGTAAGACCTCTGTATCTCTGTCAGATCTAGATGAGGTTGGACAATGGATATAAAAGTTGTTTGGTAGGGATTGACAGACTAATGTGCAGATGGACATCTAGTCTGTGTAAACCTTACTTTCATAGGAAATAGTTCTTAAAATGTCCAGGTTTTGACTGTCTTTAAAAAAAAGTCTCTCATTCTCCCCATGAAAAGTCTGGTTTAGTCTTGAGCATGGTATAGGAGGAAATTCATAGGAAAAGTATCTATTCTATGAGGTTTCCAAAGTTGTTCTCCAAACTCAAGAAGTTTTGTTTGGATAACCCCAGGTTCTTTGGATAACCCCGGGTGATCGCTGGAACTTCAGTGAATTTGAAGGTTGCCCATCTTTGAAATATTTTTTGTCTTTAATGAAGGTGGCAGTTAACAACCTTTTTATACAAACTCTCCATAAGTTTGTGTTAGTTAACAGTTCCTTTTTTCCATGATCATTTTAGTATGAGGAAGGCTGAGCAAGACACATTGTATATATTTGGTAAACACAGATCCACAGCTACAGTCCATGTTTTTCCCTTAACCTCTGTCATTGTCATGGTTTAACCCCAGCTGGCAACTAAGCCCCACACAACCGCTCGCTCACTCCCCCGTGGTGGGATGGGGGAGAGAATCGGAAGAGTAAAAGTGAGAAAAATCGTGGGTTGAGATAAAGACAGTTTATTAGGTGAAGCAAAAGCCACACATGCAAGCAAAGCACAACAAGGAATTCATTCACTCCTTCCCATCGGCAGGCAGGTGTTCAGCCATCTCCAGGAAAGCAGGGCTCCATCATGCGTAATGGTTACTCGGGAAGACAAACGCCATCACTCCGAACGTGCCCCCCTTCCTTCTTCTTCCCCCAGCTTTACATGCTGAACATGACATCATATGGTATGGAATATCCCTTTGGTCAGTTGGGGTCAGCTGTCCCAGCCATGTCCCCTCCCAACTTCTTGTGCACCCCCAGCCTGCTCGCTGGTGGGGTGGGGTGAGAAGCAGAAAAGGCCTTGATGCTGTGTCAGCACTGCTCAGCAGTAATGAAAACATCCCTGTGTTATCAACACTGTTTCCAGCACAAATCCAAAACATAGCCCCATACCAGCTACTATGAAGAAAATTAACTCTATCCCAGTCAAAACCAGCAGTCATACATTAAAAAAATATTATGTGGCCTATTCTGTGTTACTGTGACAATGCTCAATATTATTAATTATATTTTGTGTAAGTTTCTGTGCAAAAAAGCCAGGCATATTATCATTGCAGCCAAGTTCTGAATGGCCCTGCTGAGCTTATATCCCACAGGTTAACATATCATTTGATTTGACTATTGCAATCCTCATTCCATCAATCTGTGAATTAGTCACTCAGTGGCTGTATGCCATTAAGACCAAATGGGATAAGACAAGAAGTTTAACAGCTGAAGGTAATGGGAGCAACCAAGATTCAGCCACATGATAGAATGTTTACTCAGTTTGCATTAAGCTGTACGTTATTAATATTTCTACTATCTAAAAGATATATTTGCAATACTAAATGTATCTGCATAAAATAAAAAAATCTCAATACAAAAGCATAAAATTGTTGAGAAGAATAAATGCATGAATTAGATGCATAGAGTTCACACTAACTAATATTCTATTATCTGAAAATAATCTATAACATAGAAGAATTTTGTTTTACAATATGTAGGTGAAAAGTTACTATACTTTGTCATTCTAGAGAACATACCTCCCCAAAGAGCTTGAATGAGAAACAAAACCAAGCAGCTGTCCACATTTTGGCAATATTTGTCTGAAGGGGGTGAAACTTATTTTAGTTTCATTTGAAAAGATTTTACATCCCCTGTGTTTACTTTGAGGTTGAGACTCAAATTTAAGAATACAAAGGAAACTTAAGCACTGGACTGGAAATATTTATTAATTTCAGGTCAAAACACAGTGGATTTTATTCAGTCTTTTTGCTCATGCTCATTGAAATTATTCTTCAGGATCTAGCAAATGCCATAACCTTCCACAAAGCAAATCTCAGTCATTCACTAAAAAGACTCTTGTTTAATGAGCAGTTGCATTAAACTAATTTTGGAGAATGTCCCAACTATGTCATTTTCATTCATTGCTTTTGCCTTTACAAAAAAAATCTATCTTGGTACTCTGAAAAACTATTGTGAAATTAAAGCTTTTTCGATAATTCTGAAAATCAGAAAGAGATTATAAATTCAGCCTTGTAAACACTGTTACTGTTGGAGTACAGTATGTCCTGTTTTAAACACAGTAAGATAACTTGCCACAGCAAATGATATTTTATTTTGCCTATTCATGTGTTGTGAATAACTCTACATCTTTCACGAATGCACAGCAGTAAGTAGCTACATATTTCTGTTGAATTTCTGCCCTGTGCAGACCAAAACCCATGACTTTTCTGGTACCCTCTCTTTACCTACCCAGTTCAGCAAGGCTGCCAGATTCATAGTTCATTCCAATTGCAAGAAAACAAGTATATGCTGTTCGAGATGACAGTGACTTCTGTCTGGTCCATTATCACATCATAAATTGTGTCTTCCTTAGGATGCCAGAAGAATGCCAATCATTATGAGAGCTGTTTTATTTCCATTGCTTTAGACAACTGACTTAAGAAACAAGTCTCTCATGTAAGAGTAGTTCTGGACAGTAAAGTAACACAGTAAAATTAATGTAAGTGGTTCTTTTTATCATAAATTTCACTCAAATCTCAACACTAAGAACCATTTTAAAAATTGACAGCCTGCAAACCAGATTAATTGTGTTTGATAATAGATGTTTAAATATAGATTTCATATAGTTTTGCCAATATACTGGCCTTTAAAATTATCCTTTTGATTTTCCCCACTTTCTTGCATCTAGTCTTTAGCACTACCTAATATCCAAAATACATTTAGTTGTATTTTAGAAAGACACCATGTTCTGTGTACTTTTGACATGAAGAACTCTCATGAGGACCACAGGAGTGAAGTGCTGACAGACACCATCTTGTCAGATGTCATCTTGTCTATCTCCCTGGGCTGAGGTGCCATAACTACATTTACACTATTTGTCCAAGCTGTATTTTAAATCTTGTAGTCTAAGAGATTTGATAAAGCACCTTGGTAACCTTTTTCACTGGTTCACTAATCTTCTGATGAGAAAGCTTTTTCTGGTTATCAAATATAAATTATTTTTGCTGAAAATGAAAAATGAAGACAAATTAATAAGTGCTTGACACAATCCCTAAAGACAGTGTCTCCTTATTCTATCATCTAAGTCATTAATGAAATGTTGACTAGAATAAAGGAAAGGACAGGCATCTTTAGGGACCTTCACTTGAAATTCCACTTTACCGATGAACCACTCATATCTACTCTAAGCTTTTTTTTTTTTTTTTTCATTTAGTTGTACATTTACAGGATGGTAATTTCATACAAATACATTTTCCATTAGTTGTTTAAAAACATTACTAATGGAAAAAAAGGCGGGTTTTGTCACTTCTACTTCTTCCTTCTTATCCAGTATATTGTACATTGGTTACAGTGTCAAGAAGCAAGAGATTGGTTTGACATAATTAGTTTTTCATATATCTCAGCTGTTGTTCTCACCTAATTATCCCTCAGCTACTTTGAAATCAATTGTTAAGAATCCATTCTTCCCAGATAGCAAAGATTTTTAATTTTATTAAGCAAGTTTTACCAGATGTATATATAAGAGCACAACAGGGAATTTTATGGAAAATTTACATCGCACTACAGAATACAGCCTTTTGGAAAAATATTCTCTCAAAATTTGCATTATGCGGAACTACTTCATTGTGTACAAAGGATGCTGACAAAATAGGAGAATTGTTGTGGCAGTTTAATGTGTTTTTTATTTTTATTTTTTCTTTTTAGGACTCCTGTTAGTATATTTCCTTTTAACAGGTCTTAATGTACTAGGCTTTCAGCAAAACAACTTAGAGAGGAATTTTTATTACTTTTATGGGGTTGCTGAAGACTTTTTTCTCATTTAAGAAATGACATATTTTAGTCAATTAAAATTATCATCAGTTTGTTACAAAACAATTCGCAACTGTGATGTCAAGCCAAAGGTTGGGTGAACACATGAGAATTGTATATGTGAAGTTTCCGTCAAGGAGCTCTTCATCAAATTTAGTATTTTCTTCCTTGCATTTATGAGGACTTTGAGCTTTGCTTTCACTGGACTCTATTTGAATCTATCATTGACTTCCCAGGTAACAGGAGTGGGGTCTTAGTGTGTTAGGGTCGATGGTTGAATTTCACAGACCGTTGCTTCACATGCTCAAGGACCACTGTGAGATTTTAAACCTCCTTCATTCCCACTTTGAATTTCTGTGAAATTTTTTGAAATCCTAACAGGGAACATGTTCTTCCCACAGCATTTTAATATCTTGTATTTCAGCAAGGATGTCTTCACAATACCTGGTAGCACGATAAAGACCACAAATAATGGTCAACATTTCTTGAAAGGTATAGTATTTCTTTCTTGATGATCCTTTTTTTTTTTTCCTCTCTTGCTATGCATCTTAAAAAGAGCTTTTTCTTACTGCAGGGAAATAGTGTAGTGCTCACTGAGTTCTATATCTCCTGTTATCTGCACACTTATTGATGTGCTTGTCTTCTGTTCAGGCTCAAGGACATTTTCTCACTGTGTTCAAATGTCTTTCTGGTGGCTGATTACTTTGGTATTTTCCTATTCCATTTCTGGCAGGGTTTCAGTGTATGTTTTTGCAAGGATAAGTGAAGTTTCAATGAAGTTAAATGAAAAGAAACACAAGTTAATGAATTGTTCAGCTTTGACTTTGTGGTCATCCAGTTAAGCATTAACATGCAAATGTTGCCTGGAATATTACAGAACAGCTGAACTAAAATGATGCAAACAACTCTAGTGGTTTGTCAGGTACAGCACTGAATTATTTTTATCTTCTGTTTCTAATTTTGCAGCAGTTCTACATTTCTTATATGGTAATCTATATCATAAATACAAGACAAAAAAGGTACAGAAATGAGTTGGAAGAATCTGTTACATTAAATTCTCTTACCAAGTTAGAATGAACTGTTAGATTAAATTCTATCAACAAGTTATAATGATTACCTGTGATCTTTCTTTGGTTGAATTAAATCTGAATTTTCATAGCTAATAGTATGTTCCATGAGTCCACAATCTAGCAATTGTCAAGTTTTTCTTGATTGTCTGGTATCTGCCTGTAATTTTTTTGCAGCTTTTATAATAATTTATCCTGTAAAAACCCAAACAAGTCATGCCAAGCCATGGTATTTGTAGACCAGAAAGTTTTCATGTTTACTCTTTGTCTTGTCTTTAGCTATTAATTTCATTTGTTTGTTGTTGTGTATATGCATACATATATACACAAGCATAAACATATTTCAAACATTTATTTCAGTTTTCCTATGATACAAAGATATCCATATATATAGTTTTTTGAAGATGTTGATATGGTTTTCATCCATAGCATATATGATCTCTGTTTCTAAACACAGCCTCAGTGAGATAAACATGGTTTCACGCTCATAGTTTCTCTTTCCTGATCTGCGCTCAGTTCAAAATGGTCATTAGACACATTTCAAACTGCTGCTCATTTTCAACCCTGACGTTCTGCAGTATTGTTCATTTCACCAGGGTTGAAAAACAAAATTCATTACAGTTTTTTTACTGTTCTGATTACTTTTTTTGACTGATTGAAAATTTTCTGCTAACTCAAGATTTAGTTGGAAAAGATGACATAAAAAGCAGCAACTAGGAAAGATGCCCTCCTAGACTTGTTATTTGTGAATACAGAATGACTCATGGGGGATGTGGTGGTAAGTGGCTGTCTTGGCCATAGTGATGATGAAATAGTTGAGTTTAAAATGTTCAGTGTAATGGGAAAAAAGGACAGCAGAGTTGCTACCCTGGACTTCAGGAGAACAAACTTTAAGCTATTCAGGGAGCTATTTAACAGAGTACCTTGGGGATATACTTTTGAGTCTTAGGAGTCCACAAGTACTGGTCAGTCTTTAAGAACCACCTTTTAGAAGCACAGGAGCAGGCAATTCCACTGTGTCATAAGTCAAGCAAGTGGGCAGAAGATGACCTTGGCTGAACAGGGAACCCCTTGTGGAGCTCAAGAGGAAAAAGAAACTCTATGATCTCTGGAAGCAAGGTCAGACTGCACAGGAAGAGTATAGAGCTGAGGTTTGTGCACGGAGAAGACACAAAAGGCCAAAGCTCAATTAGAGTTGAAACTGGCCAGTGTTGTTTCAGATAACAAGAAGGGCTTTTTGAAGTATGTTAATAGCAGGAGGAGGTCTAAAGAAAACATTGGTCCCATACTTGTTGAAGATGGTCATCTAACAGGGATGAAGAAAAAGCTGAGGCATTCAATGAGTTTTTGCCTCAGTCTTTAATAACACTGGTAGAACTTGGTCTGCCCAGTCTCCTGAGTCAAAGGACCATGATTGCGGGAACAGTGATTTTCCATTTGTGGACACTGAAATTGTCAGGGACCAGCTGTATCAGCTGAATGTTCACAAGTCCATGGGGCCTGATGGGATTCATCCCAGAGTACTGAAGGAGCTAGCGGATGTTATGGCAGGATGTCTATCATCTACCAAAGGTCTTGGGAGTCTGGGGAGGTCCCTGCTGACTGGAAGCTAGCCAATATTATTCCAATCTACCAAAGGGACATGGGGGAAGATCCAGGGAACTACAGACTTGTTAGTCTAGCCTCAGTTCCTGGAAAAATTATGGAGGAGATTATGCTGGGTGCTACTGAAATGCATTCAAAGAATAATGCAATCATCAGGCACAGTCAACATGGGTTCAAAAAAAGAAAGTCCTGTTTAATTAATTTGATATCCTTCTATGGTGAGGTCACCCACCTAGTGGATGAAGGGAAGGCGGTGGATGTAGTTTTTCTGGATTTTAGCAAGGCTTTTGATACTGTCCCTCACAGCATCCTTTTGGACAAGTTGTTCAACTGTGGGATGAGCAGGTTCATGGTGCTCTGGGTGAAGGGCAGAGCTCAAAGGGTTGTAGTGAATGGGGCTACATCTGGTTGGCGACCAGTCACCTGCAGTGTTCCTCAGAGTTCAATTCTGGGGCCAGATCTGTTCAATATATTTATCAACAATCTGGATGCAGGAGTTGAATGCACCATTAGCAAGTTGGCTCATGATACCAGACTGGGAGGTGCTGTTGACTGTTGAGGGACAGGAGGCATTGCAGAGGAATCTAGATAGATTGGAGCATTGGGCAATCATTAATGACATGAAATTCAACAAGTCCAAGTGCCAGATTCTGCACCTAAGATGGAGTAATGCCAGGCACGAGTATAAACTGGGAGAAGAGTGGCTGGAGAGCAGCCCTGCAGAAAGGGATCTGGGGGTGCTGGCCAGCAGCAGGCTCAATATGAGTCAGCAGTGTGCCCTGGCAGCCAAGAGGGCAAACCGCATCCTGGGGGGCATCAAACACAGCATAACCAGCTGGTCAAAAGAGGTGATTATCCCGCTGTATTCAGCATTGGTGTGGCCTCACCTTGAGTACTGTGTGCAGTTCTGGGCCCCACAATTTAAGAAGGATGTTAAGGTCCTTGAAGGTGTCCAGAGGAGGGCAACAAAGCTAGTGAAAGGGCTGGAAGGCATGTCCTATGAGGAGCGGCTAAGGACTTTGGGCTTGCCTACTTTGGAGAAAAGGAGGCTGAGGGGCGACCTCATTGCTCTCTACAGCTTCCTGAGGAGGGGAAGTGGAGAGGGAGGTGCTGATCTCTTCTCCCTGGTATCCAGTGATAGGACGTGTGGGAATGGTTCATAGCTGCGCCAGGGGAGGTTCAGACTTGATATTAGGAAGCATTTCATTACTGAGAGGGTGGTCAAACACTGGAACAGGCTTCCTGTAGAGGTGCTCGATGCCCCCTGCCTGTCAGTGCTTAAGAGGCATTTGGACAATGCCCATAATAACATGCTTTAACTTTTGGTCAGCCCTGAATTGGTCAGGCACTTGGACTAGATGATCATTGTAGGTCCCTTCCAACCGAAATAGTCTATTCTATTCTAATGACATTTTTCACTCACTCATGAAAATTCTAAGTTTTTATGTTTCAGTCAAAATTTCAGAACCTGGAAAATGTAGAGCAACCTTTGTTTATTTAGGTTTTTGCTCTTGCTAAAAAGTTTGGGTTTGTGTGATTTAGTATTTTTACTCTTTATAATCTCATTTTGTTGTTTTGTTATTAACACTGTAGACTCCTTTCAAGGATTCTTCTTAAGAAGACATTTGGAACATCCACATGATGCATCTGATTTTAGGCAAGCAGATCATTGTCCCTTTCCTTTTGAAGCATGAGTGACAGAGTCAGCAGGCTGGATCAAGCACTAAAATCATATAATAGTCAACCCACCTATATTTAGACAAATCCTATGGGTTTTCAAGCACTTTTGAAGGAGATATGGAAATCATTACATTGGGAAAGTGTTTCACTCTGGATGTATGCTTTAATAATAATTCTGTGCAACTTTTTTGATTGCTAACTCCCTAGAGGAAAAGGCTGTTTACATTTCTTTCCCCAACATGAAGATGGACAAATGGTAATGTGCTGTGTGCTGGTTTTAATCATAGCTACTGAAGTTTCATGGCTGTACACATTGACTAAAACTACTAAACTAAATTACATAAATGAAGGAAAATGGAAATTACTTTCCACAGAAATTAAATCCAGAGCCAGAATATATCCAAGGCCAAGAGGTTGATAGAAATATGTATTGAAATTTCACAATACAAATAATAACAGTACTAATATCCTGTTCTTTTAAAGTACATGAAGAGGCTGGTTTCCATGAAAACACACTGTTGTGGGGGTCTTTTGTTTTGGTTTTTTTTTTAATCAAGAATGCGCATAGCTAGGTAACTTTCAATTCTTGTGAGAGAAATAGGACATTATGTCTTGGAAAGGGTTGGCAGACAGGAAAATAGTTATTTGCTCAGTGGCGGGCAATGGCTGTGTTTGGTATTCGCAATGATTTCAGCAGCACCCCAGTGTAGGTAATCCCAACAGTGACCATCAGATAAATGTGTCGAGGTAGCAGTGTAAGATCTGTTCAGCCTGTCTTAGAGAGCTCTGTTAGATCTCTAATAGAACTAGTAGTTTCAGATTTTAATACAAGGTTTTATCTGTTTAACTGTAACTTGGATCTACCATATACACTGCATTTGTGTGTACACCAAATAGTATCACAGATTGGATTTGTACTAATTTAACCACTGTATTAAGGGACTGCACTGGTACATATGGCTTTCTTCATTCCTCTCTTTCTCATCCATTCCTAATATCAATATAGTTTGCTGCTGTCTCACTGTGCAAAACGATTATTCTGCAGTGAAGCTCCTGGACTTGATCTGTGATAGCTGTCTGCACATACTAGCATTGTTTGTTACATAATTGCTCCAATTATTAGCATTAACTTTGGAAAGAAATGTGTTTTTATTTTCAAATGTGAGCTATTTTATGGAGCTATTTTAGCATAAGCAAGATTTCTTGCTTTAAAAAAAAAAACATCGGGAAAATATGTGAACACCAGATAAAGAAATTGTAAATATGAGATCATGCAAGCATTTAAAATTAAGTCAAACTAACCCAGGGAGAGTGAGTCTGTATCAAAGACTGCATAAAGGAATGTTATTAATTTTCACATTTGTAAGAAGTTCTCCATTATTTTCCTTTTTTTAAAAGGATACATTCATTTATTGAAATATGAAGAGCCCTATCTAATGGGTTTAGTTCCCTATGAAGAGTGTTTATGCCTTTGTTAATGTAAAAATTAAAACAAGGTAGTAGTTCTAAGAAGCTCCAGGGATGAGGTGATTAGGAGATATATGATCTTTCAGCTCTAAAGCTATAATTTGCCCTGGATGCTACAATCATCACCTGAAAGCCATCCACTAACTTCATGTCAGAACGGCAGCATTTGTTCAGGGTAACTAACCAGTAACAAAGTTGTTCATGCTTTTTCACATTAAACTACCTTTTTTTTTTTCCTCCTGTTGCAACCTATAGTCATTCTCAAAGGGTCATTTTATGAGACTGGTCATAAGGGGAATGTTCTGTGCTCTATGGAGAACCTGAAAGAGCACAAATTCAGGGGCAAGAGGAAATAATTTGCTGGCAACTTGATGCAGTAGTAATTATAAATATTTGAATGATAACTTAAGTTGAGCTATGATAGCTGACCTACAACACTTGTAGCAAGATTAATGCTGGAAAAAGCTACAAAGATAAGATCATATGGAAACAAGATTCAAGGGAAAAATACTTCATGCATCATGGGGAAAGAGGAAATTTTCATCAGGGATTTGAAAAATGCATAGTTTGACTTGCGTTGGAAATCCCTGTGTTGTATCCATTTATACCTCCTCACACTTTCCAGTATACCTTGCCAGCTCAAGCTATCATAAATTGTCCTAAGCAGCCTCCACAATTCCTCCAGGTAAACACCCCTGAGTCCCGCTGCAGTGGGAGGTGACCAGAGCTATTACAGAAGATAAAGTTTTATTCCATATGAAGACCCAAGTCCCCAGGTAGTATTACAAAGAGTTCATCTAAATGTAATAAGGTCACTGTGATGGTCAAATTGCTCAGGCTACAATTTTAAGCCAACAATTTGAAGTCTGTCTTCAAGCACCTCAAAGTGTCATGAATTTCCTCCAGCCTGCGACGTTTCTTTCAGGATGAATGAAATGGAATATAAATACAACTTGGGGCTACTTTGGCTGCTTCGCTGGCAGAGTTTGTAGTCATGACTGACGGCAGCCTGGACCATGTTACCTTATGTAGTCCCTTTGAGCTTGCAACCATAATTCTTCCCAAGGTGGGATATCTGGGGTGACAATGTCAGACCACAATCATTGCTGAGACCATTCATCCCTTAAGCAACAAACTCTTAAGTCAGGCCTAGTGGATAGTCTCAGATAGCTATATGCTCAAGAAAATCTTGACAATTAGCAAGCTTCAAATGCCACATACTAAGTAAGAAAAGCCAAATTTAACCAGGACATACATGTATCTCTCAAATCACTTCCTATTACCTCTCATGAGTCAGTATTGCCTTCAAGGTAATTTAACTCACTGTCTTGTCTTCCCTGTTGATAAAAAAATAATCTCTTCCTCTGAGACACCTAATGGATGATCCCCTGAAATACATGCCTAAATAATTATCTGTCTAGGAGACTCTTTTATATGGTGAGTCATCATTCGCTGTCGCTATAAAGGGCTTGTTCTAATTTTGAGACCCTCATTAGAATTAAAATATCAAACAAAGTGTATGCCTCCTGACAGCTAGTCCACCAGAATTGCAGCAGTAATTCTGTAAAGCAAGGAGAAACCAAAAACAAGTGTTCTGAAGCCACAAATCTAAAATATCCAAAATTTTCAACACAGAGCAAAGTCAGAGTTCAAGGCACAGAACATTTGAGTTCAACCCTCTTGGAGGAATTTTCTCTTACTAATTGTCTGTAAGCAGAAGAGAAATACGTTGAGAAAGGCAAAGATGTAAAATATTGTACTCCAGTGCAAACTTCAACAGTACCTCCAGGGAAGGAAGAGAATATAAGTTACTAGATAGAAAAAGCAATAGTTTTTCTTTTTTATTATTGTTGTGGAAAAGGAGGTAGGTTTGGGATTACAGGAGCTCATATAGGATACTTTACTGGTTCCTATGCAGACTAGCATGGAAGAAAAAAGGTTGAAAATAATCTGACAAGAACATTGAGTGATTTCCAGCTTCCACAGATGGCTGAAGTCAGCTTCTCATACTTTTTCATCTAACCATCTTTGTATTGGATTTATTTTAGAAGACACAAATGTAGTAGGCTAAAATTATAAAAATATGCCTTGCAACAAGCGAAAACGGAGCTCGGTATGAGATTAGACTCCAGAAGTCAAAGTCAGAGCGGGGTAGGGGGAAGCAAACTACAAACTCTTGAGGAATTGGAATCTCCATAGAAGAAAACTGCTATTTGTGCCTAATCCCAGTCATTAGGGGGCACTGCTTGGTTAGTAGGATTTGTTTAAACCATACATCAGAACAATTTTTGAACGAAAATTTGGCTTTTGACTCAAAAAAATTTTGAACTGGAAATGTACGCTGAAAAACTTTCAGAGCACAAACCTCAGCCTGTAGATGAGAATAATTGTTACTTAGTAGAGTCAGATAAGTCAGGGCTTTTCCTCAGAATATAAGGGAGCAATGCAGAGGAAGGTTAGGGTACAACTGAAGATGTTAAATGTGTGGGTTTCCTGCTTACACAGCAATCGTGAAAAAGGAATTATGCCAGCATAGTTCTGAAAGTCAGTTTATACTAAATATATGCAAGCTGCATAACCTAGTTTATATTTATGCTGCTCTTCTTATTGACTGGATTAATTGGTTGCACAGAGCTTTACATAAGCACAGCTACTTCTGCCACGGCAGTACCTGTGAGAGCAGGCAGCACCTCCCTGCCACTGTGGGAAGAAGAAACACTGGTTCTTCTTTGTGAGAGTGTCTTGACTTTAGACTCAGCTGTAACTCAGATGACATCAGCAGCTCATGGTGGTGATTTTCTCCCCAGTTCCCACTGTTTAATCCCGGTGTGAGAAACTCTCCTGCTTCACGTCTATTACATTGTTAGCTGCTATTTGGCAAGGGTTTACCCAATGTTCCATCACCTGCTGACAGTGGATCATGAAAAAACAAAAAAGAACAACCCTACCTCCAAAAGTATCGCACTTACATCCCTGTCTCATGTCTCTGTGCAGTGCTTTGATTTGATGCTTGGCAGCCCTTGTTTCAGTGTCCCACACGTGTAACTTGTGTCTTTATTGTCTTTACACCTGCTCCTAATGTCCCCCTGTTCCCTCTTTGCATTTAAGCATTCTGTGTGTGACCTCCATACACACATAGACACCAAAAAATACATTAAAGGTTTAAATAAGTACAAGAAATCTGGGGAACCTCCCATGGATATTTAGCACTGCAGTGAATGACTGTCTCCTCTGTATCATATTGCAGATACTGATATAGCTCTACCATGGCTTTGCTCAAAGAAAGAAGCCCTTTTTTTTAACTGTGTGATATTTAGGTCGTATCCATTTATTGCACAGCCTGTACCTGCTTCCAGCTCCATGCACAACAGCAGCAGCTCAGTGGTTTCCTATCTGCTGCCTGAACAACAACTTCTCACTGTTCCTGATGTTTTCCTTCCCATTGAGAAACCTATTCTCTGCTTTGACCACAGGTACAGGAAAAGATGGGCCTGTCACTACTGTGTTGGGGCTCTAGAAATTGTTAGCTGCGGTATGGAGGGTGCCAGGGCTTGGGCACCCACAGAGGGGCAAATGAGCTGTCACTTTACTTTGACATTTTGTCTATGTCAAAGCCTGGAAAGATGCCCTGGTGGCTGCTACTGTCAGCAGTGGAAGGGTCAGGGTGTGCATGGGGGTGGCTGTTCTTGGTGGCTCCCCCATCCCAGTCCTCATGCCCATCCCTCCCAGTCCCTCTGAAATCCCCTGCCCTGGAACTCCCATTTCAGAAACCCACCCAGACCATCAATCCCATCCTGTGGCAGCAGCCATCAGACCCTCATCACCAGGCCCGCCATGTTCAGCTTGGCCTGTCCTGCTGAGCTGCTTTGCCATGGGCATGCTACCGGGGCTCTGGGCTTCCTTCCCACCCTGAAGGGCACAGGCTATACCATGAGTGACTCTGCATGAGGTGTCTTCCTCAAGAAAAGTCATTATGTGACACTTTACCCTGGCAGCAATTATCATTCCTGATGTATCAACACTTGTCTGTTGCATAAACACTCCCCTGCATGTTGCATGCAGAACTGTCCCTGCCTGGCACCGCTGCTGTAATGCTGACCTACGTGGAACACCTGCTCAGGATTCGCTGTGGGTCACTGTACTCTGGCAAGAACAAAACCCCTTGCCTAGGACTCATCATTTTTTATGTTGTGTTATGAGTGAGATGTCTGCTCTATAGGGGTTGTTCTTCTGTGTCAATTGTCCCAAGTGTAGCAGACAATACTTTATTATATTTTATACATATACACACATGTATAATATATATCTATTATATAATAAAGCAGCCAGTATGAGCTGCTTTTTAACAAGATCCTTTTTCTCCTTGTTGCAAAAATTAGGTTTACATGGAGATTATCAATTAGTATGATGCATCAGAGAATGTGTTATTGCTTTAAAGAAGAATACTGTAGAGACGGTTTTAAGTTTGTCTTGTGTAGTATTTGGTTCAATGGGTGCATGATGCCACCAGGGTCTTTGAGTCATTTTATGACATTTCCTTTGCTGGGCTCCTTTTGGAAGCTTCCATAATATCTTATATTAAAAAAATAACTCCTAAAATATTTTTATTACAACCCAGACTAATGTGACATCCAGCTATCTCTGATTGTTATTAAACTGTGCAAGTTGCCAGCTCTGCTGAAAGGTTTGTGAAGTTTCAGCAACTTCTGAGTCAGCCTGTAACATTTGTGGGTTTATGTGGAAATTGTGCCCAATCAACAACGAATGTGAATGCACAGCTTTGGGCAAAATGTGGATATGTAAATGTCTTTGCATTGACATTGAGGAAAAATGTCCACTTTAGTCCCTTATAAGGTGAGTTTGATACAGCTGAAATACACAGCTATAAAAATGATGAGAAATTACTTTTTCTTTGAATAAATTAAGAATGAAGATAAGCATTATTTTTCTGTATTCTATGGCTGGATTCATTTTGTCCTGTTATACTCCATCTGTACTCAGTCCTGTCTAGCACAGAAGTGGCAAACAGAGTGCCATCTCGTGGATAAAGAAGACCTGAACTCATAATAAAACATGGACTCGGCTTTTCTCCACTGGTTTGAATGGAATCACTTACAGTGTACAAATATGACCCAGTATAGCAAGCTGCATGCACAAGCATTTGGTGGTTTTTTGACACTCCTTCCCTTCTGATACACAGCAACAACCCTACTGGGAGTGTACCAGAGGGCAGGTAGAACCCAAACATATATTTCCCTGGTGTATATTATTTTTAATTATGCTGGTGGTAATATGTAGTAGATATTCACTTGATTGGCTTATTAATAGAGAACAATTTCCCATAGTGGAAAATGTACCATTTTTATCATGGTATGTTAATTATAAAATTTTGGATGCCAGTAAAGATCAGTCACAACTTATGTTTAGAGAGAGTCTGAATGATTAAGAACATTCCCATAGCTTATGTTTTAATCCAGTTTTGGAATAGAGACAAAATCAGTAATGTCTACCTATTAATAGCCGATAACAAATTTAAGGCATGTTTCTGTGCAATCTGCCCATAATTTTTTTTTAAAAACAAGAGATTAATTGCCATACCATAACATTCAATACACTCTATCTGTACAATCACAAACACGCACATAGATTTCTCTGTTCCCTCTGAATGTTGGCCAGCTCCAGTAAATGGCTAAACTATAAACTGAAATCTGATCCTCTGCTCAGATTTTGTCTGTGGTTGCAATATTATCAGTATTATATTGGTTCCCTGTCAGATTACAGAATCATAGAATCACAGAATAGTTTATGCTGGGACCTCTAAAGGTCATCTAGTCCAACCCCACTGCCGTGGGCAGGGACATCTTCAACTAGATCAGGTTGCTCAGAGCCCCGTCCAGCCTGACCTTGAATGTTTCCAGGACTGGGGCATCCACCACCTCTCTGGGCAACCTGTGCCAGTGTTTCACCACCCTCAGTGTAAAAAATTTCTTCCTTATACCTAGTCTAAATCTACCCTCTTTTAGTTTAAAACCATTACCTCTTGTCCTATCACTACAGGCCCTGCTAAAAAGTCTTTACCCATCTTTTTTAGAAGCCCCCTTTAAGTACTGATAGGCTGCAATAAGGTCTCCCCAGAGCCTTCTCCTCTCCAGGCTGAACAACCCCAACTCTCTCAGCCTGTCCTCATAGGAGAGGTGTTCCATCCCTCTGATCATTTTTGTGGTCCTCCCTCAGACCCGCTCCAACAGGTCCGTGTCTTTCCTGTGCTGAGGGCTCCAGAGCTGGACGCAGTACTCCAGGTGGGGTCTCGCCAGAGCAGAATCGAGGGGCAGAATCACCTTCCTTGACCTGCTGGCCATGCTTCTTTGGATGAAGCCCAGGACTGGGCTTCTGGGCTGCAAGCGCACATCGTCGGTTCATGTCCAGCTTTCCATCCACCAGTACCCCCAAGTCCTTCTCGGCAGGGCTACTCTCAATCCCTTCATCCCCCAGCCTGTATTGACACTGGGGGTTGCCCCAACCCAGGTGCAGGACCCTGCACTTGGCCTTGCTAAACCTCATGAGGTTCACATGGGCCCACTTCTCAAGCTCATCTGGGTCCCTCTGTCTGGAGGCATCCCGGCCCTCAGGCATGTCAACCGCACCACTTGGCTTGGTGTCATCCGCAAACATGCTGAGGGTGCACTCAATCCCACTGTCTATGTCACTGATGAAGATATTAAACAGTACTGGTCCTAATACGGACTCCTGAGGGACACCACTTGCCACCGATCTCCATCTGGACACTGAGCTGTTGACCACTACCCTCTGGATGTGACCATCCAACCAATTCCTCACCCACCGGACAGTCCACCCATCAAATCCATGCCTCTCCAGTTTAGAGAGAAGGATGTTGTGGGGGACCATGTCAAAGGCCTCACAGACGTCCAGATAGATGACATCAGTATCTCTTCCCTTGTCCACTGATGTAGTCACTCCATCATAGAAGGCCACTAGGTTAGTCAGGCAGGACTCGCCCTTGGTGAAGCCATGCTGGCTGTCTCAAATCACCTCCCTGTCCTCCATGTGCCTCAGCATAGCTTCCAGGAGGATCTGTTCCATGATCTTCCCAGGCACAGAGGTGAGGCTGACAGGTCAGTAGTTCCCAGGGTCCTCCTTTCCACCCTTTTTAAAAATGGGTGCAATGTTTCCCTCTTTCCAGTCACCAAGAACTTCACCTGACTGTCACAACTTTTCAAATATCATGGAGAATGGCTTGGCAACTACATCAGCCAATTCCCTCAGGACTCTGGGATGCATCTGGTCAGGTCCCATAGACTTATGTATGTTCAGGTTCCTCAGGTGGCCATGAACCTGGTCTTCTCTTACAGTGAGAGGGACTTTGCTCCTCCAGTCCCCGTCTTGCAGTCCATCCACTCGAGGGGTGTGGGAAGAGAGGTTGCCAGTGAAGACTGAGCCAAAAATGTTGTTGAGCACCTCAGCCTTCTCCTTGTCTGTAGCCCTTCTTATTATTCTTTGCGTCCCTTGCCAAGTTCAGCTCCAGCCGGGCCTTGGCCTTCCTGACCCCATCCCTGCACAACCGGGCAGTATCCCTATAGTCTTCCCAGGATACCTGTCCCTGCTCCCACTGCCTGTGCATTTCCTTCTTGCCCTTTAGTTTGACCAGCAGGTCTCGACTCAGCCATGCCAGTCTCTTGCCTTCCTTTCCTGATTTCTTACACCTGGGGATCAAGAGCTCTTGCACTCTTTGGATAGCGTCCTTAAAGATCTGCCAGCTCTGTTCTGCTCCCTTGTCCCTGAGGGCAATTTCCCAGGGGGTCCTACTGACTAACTCCTTGAACAGCTGGAAGATTGCTTTCCAAAAATTCAGGGTCCTGACTTTACTCTTCACCTGACCCATACCCCTCAGGTCTGCGAACTCCTCCAGTGCATGATCACTGCAGCCCAGGCTGCCTCCGATCTTGACGTCACTGATTAGCTCCCTTGGGTTGGTGACCAACAGGTCCAGTATCACATCCCCACTGATAGGGCTGTCTATTACCTGGCTTAAGAAGTCATCCTCAATGCATTCCAGGAGTCTCCTGGGTTGCCTGCAGCTTGCCGTGCTACTTTTCCAGCAGATGTTGGGGTGGTTGAAGTGCCCCAGCAGGATGAGAGCCTGTGAGCGTGATGCCTCCTGTAGCTGGAGTAAGAAGGCTTTGTCAATAGGCTCCCCTTGATCGGGCGGCCTGTAGTAAACACCAGCCACAAGGTTCCCTTTGTTGCCTCGGTCTCTAATTCTTACCCATAAGCTTTCAATCTGCTCGTGGCTATTCTTCAGAGACAGCTCTTCACAATCTACCCATTTCTTGATGAAGAGGGCACCCCCTCCACCCCTCCTTCCTCACCTGTCCCTTCTGAACAGCCTGTAGCCATTGATCGCCACAGTCCAGTCATGGGATTCGTCCCACCAAGTTTCAGTAATGGCAACTAGATAATAACTTTGTAGGAGCACGGTGGCTTCCAACTCCTCCTGTTTGTTGCCTATGCTGCGTGCATTGGTGTAGAGGCACTTCAGCTGGGCTATTGGCCATGTCACTTTCTTAGAGGAACACACCTTAATTCCTTTGAGGTATTTCACTGGTGTTTCCCTCTTGGCTATTACCTCAGCAGCCCCTGGCTCATCTCCATAAGATTTCCAGTGTGCTGAAGTGTACCCAGCACATCTCAGAGCAACAGGCTGAGGGCCCTCCCTGGCACCCCATCCCTCTAACCTTGGTGTGTCATCCCACAGCTTGTCATGGGCAAGCCTGATATTATCCCCCTTTCCCTTCAAGCCTAGTTTAAAGCTCTGTCAATGACCCCCGCTAGCTCATGAGCAAACATCCTCTTCCCACTTTGAGAAAGGTGAATCCTATCCAATGCCAGCAGGCCTGGTGATGTATAGGCCATCCCATTATTGAAAAACCCAAAATTGTGGTGGTGACACCAGCCACGGAGCCATGTGTTAATAGACTTGGTCCGTCTGTTTCTTCCAGTGTCGCTGAACGCAACTGAAAGGATAGAAGAAAAAATAACCTGTGCTCCAGATTCCCCTACCAACTGTCCCAAGGCCCTGAAGTCTTTTGATTGCCCTTGGACTATGCATTGCAGCTTCATCGCCACCCATGTGGAAGAGCACTAATGGGTAATAGTTCAAGGGTTGTACCAGGCTGGGAAGTTTCCTAGTGATGTCCTTAATCCAGGCCCCAGGGAGGCAGCAGACTTCCCTAAGAGGAGAGTCTGTCCAGCATATTGGACCCTCTGTTCCCCTCAGAAGGGAGTTATCTACAACTATAACCCATCTTTTCTTCCTTGTGGAGGTGGTCGTGATACAGGGGGTAGGCATTTCTGACCTTGGCAACACCTCTGGTGTAGATGGACTGTCATCCACATCATCCATTGACTGGCTTTCCACATCCAGAGCCTCATACCTGTTGTATCGAGGCACCTGGGAAGGCGAGGTGGGCAAGGAGGGGGTTCGCCTGCTGCCCTGAGCATGGACTTGCCTCCATTCACTCCTTCCCAAAGGTACAAAACAAAGATCACTCAAAGTTACAAAAACAATCCAGACCAGGTGTACGCATAGAGTTGTATGCATTTCTCTTAAATTACAGCACATGATATGGAGCTTATGTTGGCTCTGAGATTTTATTGTGGGTTCCTGCTGGCTGTGGGAAGACAGGCAACACCTGATCAGGCATAAAGCTAAAGTGGCACGGATGATTAGTGCCTGAACAGTCAGCATGAGTTTTAGTCTAACGGAAATGTCCTGAACTAACTTGAACCAGCATAGGGAGCTAAACATTTTGCAAGGTGGGAACAGCACTTTGCATCCTGTGGCTGCAGTGTTTCAGATCTGATACTTGAAGCTCTGAGGCTGTACTATCAGACCATGGCCAAAGAAACATCTTAATTTGCCATTTCACACGCACATCCTCTGGGAACTGGTTTAAGCATCGTATTTTCCTGTCACTCACTTCTGTCCCTTTGCATCAGTTGTGCTAATACAACTGTTTGGCCTTGTGTACTAAAGCAGACTGGGGGAGTGATCCAGGCTAAAAATCCTGATCACTCTGTGTGTGCCTCTGTGTGTGTGTACATGTGTGTACATGCATGCATGCACGCACGTGCTCCAGCCTGGAGTAGGGAGGATAAAGAAATTGCTCTTTTTGAGGTCTACTGGCCCAGCTATGTCATCTAACTGCACTCTGAGATGCCAAACAAACCCAATGAATTCATCTGGGCTTCTTTTGGCTTGAACTGCTGTTGAGTGAAAGACAAACAGACTAGCTTGTGAGAAATAAAGGCACTGCAGTTTAGCCCACTGAAATTCTCAGGTTCCTAATGAAACTTTTAACAAATTAATCTCACTACAAAACAAATTGCAGTGTAAACAAAGCAGAGTAGCCAACTTACTAAACTGATCCAGGTGCTTTGCTCCTAATTTAAAAGGATGTCAAGTGAAAACTAAAAAAATACTGTGCAGCTTTATGTTTTACGCCCTTTCCATGACTTTATGCTGCAAAACATTCAGCTGATTCACCAAGGAATGAAACATCACACTCACCCAGAGTCAGGCCAGCTCTTCTCTTGGCTAGTGGCAAGGGTAGCCTTGCCAGCCTGCTCATGGGGAGTGCTATCTTTACTCTTACAGGGAAGGTGGAATGATTTTTATATTCTCCCATTCCACAGTAAAGACAGGGCTTGGATCCAACTGAACCTACAAAAACTAAAATCCCTGTGCCAGGTCTCAAAGCTCTTTCAAGGGCAAACGTTTAGCTCACAACAAGCACTGTGGGGCTGGGGGCTCTTTGGTTTAGGTATGTAGAACCAGCCAGTTCCTGCTTAAAAACTGACTTCAGCAAAGCCTGCTTTCCCCTGCTGTTCATGGCCAGCCCCAAGGAGCTGCTCTGTAACTGGCATGATAGGTAGCCCTTCATCCACCTCCCCATGCCTACTCACCTTCCAGCTCTGGAGTCCAGGCCATGCTGTCTTAGCTCCACAGTTTCCAGTTCTGTCCCTGGAGCAGGCTGGTTTTTATTTGCCGGAAGGTCCCTGCAATTTAAAATTGATTAGCTGCAGGGCCATCAGTCAGCAACAGAACTGTGTTGTTCTGTCCCAGAGTCCAAATCTTGACTGAGGACACTCTGCAAGATCTGAGCAAATTGAAGATAAGTAGATTCTTATCAGATGGATCCACAAAAAGTTACTAAACACTGAATAATATCTGAGGGCTGTACACTCGGAAAATAAGCTGTGGGTAACTGTGTTCATGAATGAAACATTACAGATAGAGTAAGTTTCAAATAGTAGCTTGTCTCCCTTCTTATTGATAGGGGGAGTTTCTACTTCCATTTATATCATGTGTGTTGCATTCTTTCAGATGATCATTAATTTGTTTTTGCTGAGAGCCAAATTTGGGTCAACATATACTCTTAAATCAAACACAGAGCTCTTCTAACAGTTCCATATAGCAGCACCAGGGAGCTGTTTAGCAGATTTCTGGTTCCTCCAGACCTGTTAACAAGTGATTTTGTATAAGGGACAATATTAACAGTTCCTTGGTGGATTTCAGAAATTGAGTATACGAAACCGTAAGCAAGTTTATGGGACCTCCTAGACATACGCTGTGTCTAGTCTCACTGATGCAGTTCTGTGAAAAGTAGTGAAGCAGACAAGATCTGTCAACAATTATTCATCAAATGCCTGATTTGTTAAATATTGCAAATAGATTGCCTGCTGAATAATAAGAAGCCAATTCTGGAACTTGCTTCAGTGTAATTCAGAGCTCCTCCCAATCAGATATTAATGTCTGGACTTTCAAGTATATTAGACCAAGTTATTATTTTAATTTCATTGCTGCCTTCTTATAAGTTCCTATCTAATTAACAATGATTGTGCTGTTTGAAAAGCTCACTATTTTTTACCCCATGGAGCAGCTTAGAAGTAATGCTAGCTGTCTTAGCAGATCAGTCATTTGTTTTGATAACTTAGGTGATTAGTACATTGAAATGCAGCTACCTCATTCCAGATTCAGAATTGTTGAAACATAATGCACAATGTATAAAAAAGCTCTTTAGAAAACATTGATGTTTTAAGCATCCCTCAGTTTGTCAGCTCTGGTAGAAGAAACAATGAAAATAGCCAAGGAATGTTCCTTAGTGAAATTACAGAAGAAAACACTTTTCACCAATGAATCAATTCCCCTTCCTTGAGGAAACAAAGTATGGGTTTGATCCAGCTGCAACTACATCAGAGAGAGCAAAAGCAGAGACTGCAACCGTAGGCAGTGCACATTCCTTCATGGGAATTAATGCATGAGTTAAATAGACAGTAATGTTTTCCAAATCACTGAAGGTGCATCTTCAAAAGAGGCACTTTTAAGAGTCAAAATCTTACTGAGTGTTTTGGGGCAGAGGTTAATGCCCTTAAATACTTTTCATATATCTATACAGGCAGCTTAGCCAGTTCTTAAACTCTAAACAAGGCTTTAAGATAGATCTGTGATGATCTCTGACTCACTCGTAGTTTGAACCCAGTTGCCGATGAGTGTTGGCCTGTTGCTCAAGGCCAGAGGAATGGCCCTCCAGGAAGTGTGGAGCACATCCTGTTGTGAGGAGGCCTAGGTTCTCAAATAAGGATGGCTGCAGAAAGCAGATTTAATCACATAAAATGTGACATGACCATGTTCACTTACTGAGTCCAATCTTTTCAGTGACCCAAATGCACAACTTCACTTCCAGAGATTTTAAAGTGGAGCTAGAAGGGGGATGGGAAATGGCTTGCTAATGTTAAGTACCACCTGCCATCAGGAGGAGCTTAAGGCATAGTAAGATACAATCCTGGGCCATGAATCTGTGTTGATTGATCCTGCACACCAATGGGGAGCAAACCCAGCCCTCTGGAAACAAAGACAGAGCTTTTGTTTTCTTAGATCTAAGAGTGCAGGTTGGGTTCTTCTCCTGTGGTGTTAAAGTGTCAGGTTAAGGGATTCAGTAGCAGATGCAAAACTGGAGCAGATCTGCCTATACCAGGAGCACAATGTGCTTCCTCTCCCCATCACCTCCTACCCACCTGGATGCCTTGCACATGGACTATGTATCATGTACATGCCGGCTCCATACACTGGCAATGCACATCCACTTGCTGTCTGCTCATTGCCTAATTCAGGTCACGGGGAGAGTCTCAGAGCCCACCCCTGTGTGGTGATATGCAGATATCCACTGCATTTTGTACAAAAGTGCAACACTTCAGGACATTTTCCAGACTGCTGTAATACTATTTCACAGGTACAAGGGCAGGCTAATTTCTGCAGTGTGAAAAACTTATCATTTTTAAGGAGCCATTAAGTGAACAGTAACTCACCAAAGAAATCACTGCCTGCCCTTTCTAAAAACCTGATTTTGCTACCATTCATTGCAGTGAAAATAATTATTTCAAATGATACAAAACTAGTTTTTGTGTTTATTAATATGGGCTTCCTCTGTGCATCCAAATAGATCTCTGGCAGCTTCACTGGGGCTCAGTAATTGTCTTTGATTAACCTAGATATAATGATAGGAAGTTGCAAGATTGAAAAGGAGATGAGAATTTTACTTAACAAATGGTCTTATCAGGCGCTAGTCTGTATATCTGTATTTGCTGCTTCACTGTTCAGAAAAACAGGCTGGAGAGAATACAAGAGAGGTGTTGAAATAAAATCTAAGAAATGTAAGCTCAAAGTACTTCAGAGATGCAGTGAACCATAATGTTCTTCAAACCACAGGCCGTACTCTCTCACTGCACATGTGTTTTGATGGTTCTGATTTACAAATTATGTGGAAAAAGAGAGGATTAAAGTCCCTGTTATTTGTCACTTGAAACCTTCAAAGTAGTTCACAAAGAAAAGCGATGTGATTTTCTAGTCAGACAGACCAGCATAAAGGCAGACGTGCAGCCCTGTAGCAGGAACTGTGGCTTGAACAAAGCATTGATAGGAATTTGAGAACTGAAATCCTTGATGAGATTATACCACCATATCCAGTGTTTATTTACACAAATAAGGCAATTAAGGCAAGAAAACACGTATCTAATTCTCATTAATTGTAATGAAATTACACACCTGAATAAGAGTTAAGCAACTAGAGACACTTGCAGATCAAAGTCTGTCCCAAAGATCATTGCATTAAGAGGATCCTTACTCCTGATTTTAAAAAATAGGCTAAAGCTCTGTTCCTCAGTTTTTCCTTCTGGCAAGGAGTGATAGGGAGTTATAAAGAGAGAACTGTGATGATTCATAAAATGTGTTATAAAGAACATTATCAGCTGAGATGTTACATCATGTGTAATATTTATTGTCAGAGCAAGTGGAAATGTTTTCTAACTTTTAAATTTCAGATACGAACTTTGGCAAATTTTCAAATCTTAATGATTTTTTGGGGAATTCCATGCAAAACTGTCAAAGTGTTTTCTGAATTTGGTTTGCTTGCTTGTTCCAGTTTATGTTTGTCCATTTGCTTTCTTAATTCTTTTCAGATGCAGAAAGTTTTTAGAATGTATAAAGCCAGCAAAAGATTCAATTTTCCATTCATATGTGGTAGCTCTCTTCTGCTTTGGTCTGGAGAAAGGATCTGAGAACCTCATCTTTAATGTTCTTTGATAAAGAACTGCGTAGTGATGCCATGACAATGTAATAGTCCCAGGATAAATGTTTTGGGGTAGGTTGCCTTACTCTGCTCTCTTGTACTTTCATATCTGACATTTCTACCTTAGGATCATCAGCTCTGCTTAGCATTAAGTATTGCTGAAAATTAGTTCTTCGAAAATAACACTTCTTTTAAATATACCTATTTTAATTAAAAAATGAGTCATCAGGGAAATACAACAAAATGATTAAATGTTCGGTAGGGATTTTTCATATGATAGAGATGTCAATTCATGAAAGAAATCCAAAGCTGACAGAAGCTGACAGAACAAAGGCCACAAAATTCAGCTGTTAGCCTCTATGATGCATTTGGGGAATATTGATTCTCAACTCTGACTACATTAATAATACTGGGTTTGGTATGTTCAAGAATGTCCACATTCTAACACCTATTCAGTAAATCTCTAGAACTGACGTAGTCTTCTTCCATGATTTAGAAAACAAGCACATGAACAAATACATAAATAGAAGATAAGATGTTGATGAGATACGGCCTCAAGGCCTGTACTAAGTGGAACAATAATGCAAGTGAGTAACTACTTCCAAAAACTGGATAATAAATAGTCTGACTAAGCATTATGAGTTTGACTTCATTGTTTTGTAGGCTGGCTCCTAAATTGCTCTTTTTAATGCCCAACCATATTTAGGTGCAGGTAGAGAAATGCTATTAAATGCTGATAAGCAGCTCCGAAAAAATTAGATGCTAAGTTGATACCCGAAGGACAGCTTCACTCCCACTGACTACTGATCACTGATCTCAGCTGAAACTTGGACCATTGTATGCACACATCCATATGGACCTGCCAGCTATACATCAGTTTTAAAGGGCCAAAGGCATACAGATAAAGACCTTTTCGGCTCCTATTAAATTTCATTGTGCACCTGTCAAAACTAATAAGCTACAACCTGAGGAGGGAAACAATACTTGAATAGCATTTCATAGTGTTAGTTAACTGGTTTTCATACTTATAGTATGAGCTAATGCTGATTTGCACATGGAAGTAAAGTTTATTTTCAAAACAGGCATTACACTGGAATTTTTTACGAAAACATGAAAGCATCAAAACCCCTTATTTTAAACAAAACTGAGTCTGACTTCATTGGTTTCAGTGAAAGATGCATTACACCTTGACTTTGTTCAAAAATTACTTAATGACCTGAATGAAAACCACAGAGTTACTAAAAGGAATGCTGTCAAGGAAATATAACTACATCCACTGCAACCCCAATGAAAGTTTCCTTCAATAAATGCAATAGTGGCAACGACCTTGGAGATAGAGGAAACAGCACAAAATAGCGTAAGAAAAAGGCATGAAGTCAATATAACATGTTTTCAGAACAAACTGAAAAGGGGAAAAATGAGATGTCTTAGATCCCTTGGCATCTGTAAACATCAAGAAGACATCACATTTGGGCTAATCTCAAGGCAAAGCAGCCATATAAAATAAATCTGCAGGCTTTCTAAAGTAAATCTACAGGCTTTCTTGGCCTTCTAAAGCATGGAAGGTAATAGAAAGTAATCATCTTTCTTTTTTGTTAAAAAAATGACTTTAAAGTAGGGTGGACTTTTTTTTTTCTCTCACTTTGTAGGATCTATTTTAAATGACCTATTTAAATGTTCTGCAATTATGGTGCTTTTGTATATTTTCTATGCAGAGCGAACAGAAAGGGAATCCCTTGAAGTTATGGTATTTTAACCAATCAAGGAATAATCTTTTTTTTCTTTCTCTCTGAATTCTTCATACAAGGTGTCTTAAAATAGGTAAGACAGGTTCGTTACCGTTGTCATAATTGTCAGCTTCTGTCAGTTCCATTAGCGGATAAAGGTCTCTATGAATATTACTCATGCACTCCTAGCCAGCCCTCCAAACTCTGTACAAGCTTCCTAAATCTATCCCCTCTGCTGCTCTTTCCAGTCACTCAAGTCTGTTCTTCAGTTATTTAATGTGATCCCTGCTAGGGTCCCCTTGTTACGATATATCAGTTTTTTCTTCTTCATCTTTCTGCAATGCTTCCTACTTACTTTATTGATATGTGAAATCTGAATATCTTTATTGATATATGAATCACTTATCTAACAAAATAAATTTCCCTTTATGTTCAGAGCATGCTGGCTTCAGATTTGTCTGGCAGGTTATAACTTCACATCTTGGAGAAGACCCGAAATGTTTTATGTCAGAAGAGTATTCAGGTCATAGATCTTGAGATCAACCAGAGACAATTTTTTTTTTTCTTTGGTTATACTGACTGTGTCTACAAGCATATCCTCCTCTTGGCATAAGAGGATTCCAATAAGACTAGAATTTTCCTTTAGACTACAATGTTTCCATCATTCAGGCATCGGTTTAGACTTTTTACATAAATCTGCTTTCGATTCTTTCACTATTTAGTAAATATGCATAAATGTCTCTTCCAAAAATAAGATTTCATGGGCATGTGGGAAGAAAAGATATCTTTCCTTTTTAAATGTTAAAAGGCCCAAGTGTGAGAAAATCCAGGCCTTGTTCTAGTGGAGCGAAGGAACTCTACAGAAGTTTAATTTTCTCCTTTACTTTTCTATATAAACTTTGATTAAAATTGACTTTACGTGACTGTGAAGATACAAAAGACATTGTAAAACATTTAACATATGCTGTTGCTTTGTGTTTAGTCCAGTTCATCCTCCCCCCATCTCTCTCTCACCCTGGGTACTAAGTGGCTGGGTACTCCCACCACTAGTCATACACCATCTTTGACACATGCTGGAGCTCTTTATAAGCCAATTCAGTTCACTAATTTGGCTGAAAACTAACCTAATCAAGAGAAGAAAAAAGCCACTATTTTGATGTTAGTGAGTTGGTTCAAGGAGGGTCCAATAAGTGCCAGAGATGGCACAAGGGAAGAGTATGACAGGACCTTTTGCCTGGTAGCAGGGACATGATAAGGGGAAACAGGGAGGACAGACAGCTAGTCCTTCCCTCTTTCATGAAACCACCCCATAAATATAAAAATGAGCAGAACTTGTCCCTTCTTACTAATGTACCTATATCTCTGTTGTTGTTTTCTAAGCACCCATCTCAGTTTTATCTGTAGATGTGAGGCATGGCATGTAGCTAGAAGCTGGGACACACTTAGGAGCACCGTGATTACAAGAGTTGTGTCACGTTGTCAGAATTCTCTTTCTTTTGATATACTTTGTAAACTGTAGGAAGTTTTAAAAAAAATCATTTGAAAGACCTCACTGCCCTGAATTATTTTACCCACCTTAAAACCTATCTTTAAATTTTTAAAGATATTTCTGTTTTTTTCCATCTTCCTTTTGATGGTTCAGCTCCCATTCCCTGGTGCATCCTTCCAGTGGAGAATGCAGCAGAGCTGCCTCTACATATTGCTGTGCTTAAGCCTTTGCTAAGATGAGAAAGATTTCATTTTACCTGCTTTTGGACAGTCTGGATTGGCTGCTCAGGCCTTGGAGACAATTATGTGAGGCAGCCAGCTAATGAGAGGACATTCCCCCTTCCATCCAGGCAGGGCTGAAATTCTTAAAGAGGGTGACACACCTATCTCAACCACAATCTCTTTCCTGATCATTTTGATATGGTGTCAAAATGTTTGTTGTTAAAAGCAAACATCTCTTTTTTGGTTACTGGTTCAGCATCCCTTCCCTGAAGCCAGTTTATATCAGATCAGCATTGGTGTTTAATCATTAGGTTAAAAAAAAGTCACCACTCAGTTACTGCAGTAGCTGCAGTTTCTCTTCTTTCTTGAATGACCATGTTCCTACATTTCTTTGCAATAGTCTAGAGGCAATAGAAAAGATAGTGTAGGCCTGCTTTTTTAAAACAATAATAATAAAGTCTGTTAGCTCATGAGCCTATGGAGGCCTTAATTGAAATTAATAGAAAATGTAAAAGTAGAGGAAATTAGGACAACTGCAAAAGAAACCCCAGAAGAAAAAGCAGATTAAAGTAGAGCAATAAACAAACTCATGCAATATCTTAATTTTGCTTCAGGTATTTCCCCCTTAGTGTAACTTGTTCCCTAAATCAAGTAACAAGCTTTACAAGTTTAACCTTTACAAGTTAAACTTTACAAGTTTAACCAAGTAAAAACATGGTTTCCTCTGTAGACGCCTATTCATTCTACCACAGTGGCCTTTCAGCTGATGAGCAAAGGAACTGCAGTGGTTGGGAAGTAACTCCCCCAGTGTGCCGAGACAAGAGTACCTGGCAAGTTGCTCTGCGCTCATTCCCTGTTCCACATTGCCACAGCTTGAAGCTCTTTGTCCAAGAGACAGCAACAGCTTAAACTTCAGCAAAAAATAGAGTATTTGTTTTTCATTCTAAAGATTGATTGACAATTATTTTATTCTCTTTTATCATATTTTTATTGTAAGATTTATTCTTGAACTTTCTAAGAAATAAAGTAAGAAACTTTTCTGCTTGCAGGTAGCTTAATGAGGGGGTTATACCATCGACCTTTACACACGTGAGAAGCCTCAGTTAAGTCTGTGGAATTCCAGAAGGTGATAAGAAATAGTCTCACATGTGAGGAAAACGTGGAGGAGTGAGAACTTAAATTAGAATATTCTAAATTCACATTCTGTTAATGTCAAGTGACCTCAACCCATCCAATCCTGACTGGAAGCCTAACAGTTATGGTATTCATAGCATAAAAGATTTCCCCTGCTCCACTGTTGAAGACAAAGTTATTAGGAGCAAATAAAGAAACAAGCCTTGTAACACAATACATTTTTCCCCCTTCTTAGAGTACCTCTTTCCTTCCTATCCTCCATCATTTCCAACCACAGCCAAATTTCTTTAAATTTTTTCTGCAGTATATGGGCTGTTCACTCAGGGAGGATAAAGTGTTATTTCATGATTTAGTGTATTCAATAATGTCAGAGTTTTCTAGCATGGAATCCTTACTCTAAATATATTTATCTTCTTGAAAAATCAGTTTAGTGAGCAGTTTCCACAAGAGACTTGGGTAGGACGACAGCAGTTGCTTCTAGGTTTTGCATTTAACCTTATATCATACAACCTTACAGAAAAATATCCCAGATAAGGTCTTCATCCATTATTTTTTCATTAGTTTCTTTGTCTACTGATTTCACACTTATTGTTGTCTCAGGGGGCAGGAGGATAGGCCAAGCTTGGTTTTAGCCTCTGACAGTGAGCTGGAGGGTGAACAACCCCTGGGTAAATGAGCACAGAGAAAGAAAATAAGTAAAGCACCGGACATCTTGCAATTTAGTGAAATTAAATGCCTACCCACTGTGCCCTGACAGTAAAATCCAGCAAGAGTAGTGTTATGGAGCTGGACATCCCCACAGATTGAGTTTACAAAGAGAGTTAGTCAGAAGACCCGCTACTAGCAGCATGTCTGCTTTGTCGAACATTCAAGACAACGACTCATTGCAAATGAGTAGGAAAAGATGGAATGAAAAATCCCTGCCAATCCCTGTCGAAGGGATGCATGCATTTCAGTGTTTTCTCAGGTGATGCTTTCCTGTAGCAGGTGATGGGATACTTGTTGCACATTGAAGAGGGGTCCTGGATTAAATGGAGTAAGTTAGGTGGAAATAATACGGAGCCAAGCAGAGACATATATCTGACAGCATTTCTTCCACTTTATTTAGCTCAGTTCTCTTTCACAGTGCTTCTGTCTTGTATTGCAGACTTGCACTGTCTCCTATCACACTGTACCTTTAAAAGGATGCACATGCGGGGACTTACTCTAATACATACAGAGTTTTCAAGGATGCTCTCCCTCCCCCTCTTCTGACTGACAGTCTGGCAAAATACATAGAAGATGACAACAATGGGTGGAGTTATTGCCTTTTTTTTTTTTCTCCTCAAAAGGCTATGTCCTGTCAGTTGAAGCCCTATTATAAGACAGTGTGCACAGTCATTGTTGTATTCTGCTGTGTTGGATGTTGTTTGCTGAGTATGGCAGTTGTTACTGATTTATCTGGGAGCAGAAACATGTTGTAGACTTGTTAAACAGAAATTGTTTAGCCATGGAAACTCCAGAAACAGACAGAGCCCACACAAACTTTTGCTTTCCTATTCAAAGAATTGTTAACCAGCTTTCTATGTGTTCAAACAAAACCGTTTCTTCTCTACCTGGGCCCTGTGTGAAGGGCCACAACATTAACTTTTGGGCTATTTTTACCATTCTTTGGGAAAAAGAAGGATTAACATGTAGTGCTTACATAATGATTATAAAATACAGCCTGATCCAAAGGGATTCCCATTAATTTCTAGAGACTTTTTATATGAGTTTCTACTCCTGGCATGAACCTTTTCAAACAGAACAACCCAAATACATTTGTGTGCACGCTGCTTCTCTCCCAGGTGTGTTTTTGGCAGCTGGGTACACAACGCTTGCTCACAGCTGACCAGTACAGATGTCAGCACATGAACAAGGAAAGCATGCTCCCATGCTGGTCACAGCAATTGCAATTTCTTGTCTTGGTCTTCTGATTTCAAGAGCCACGGGTGTGTGGGTCATCAGTATCTCTGGTTAGTTCAAACTACCGGGGACTAACCCTTATTTCATTTTCAGGATGACAACAGACAAACTGGAGAGAGAGCAGAAAAGTGCAACTCAGTGCCTGTGGAAAAGCGTTTAGGATGCCCATGCATCCACAGGTAGTATAAAGGTAGGACATTGGCAATTGTATGAAAGACACCTCCTCCCCACCACTTATGTGTACACATGCAGCCTGAGTTCAGACACTGTATCTTAAATAGTACTTGGAAATGCTCAGGAATTAGTAGGATGTTTAGCTCCTGTTTCCTATCAGTTCATTTCTCACTCAGAAAATTACTGTGGATGAAAAAACAAAGCAACTTATTGCACAGAACTCCCCTTGACTTCAGCTGAAGTCCTATTTGCATGTGTGCTGAACAGCTTGAGGAAAATGCTCTCCAAGGTTTCATGCTGTGAGCAGTAGATTCAGCATCTCGACTGGCCTCTGCATTTTGATGATTCTGTTACAGGAGGGTTTTTCTCCTGGCAGACTTTGAACACACATGAAGCACAGTTTCAGTCTCAAGTTCCTGCATCAGCCCAGAAGTAAATTGGGAGAGGTAGGTGACCAAGCATGTCTGTGTGTTTAGAAGAAAAGTGTTGTTTAGAAGCTCTCACAAAAATGTGAAAGGAAACAAAATATAAATAGGCTTCTGTAACTTCTGAGCAGATTGCATGATGAATTTCAGTAGCCAAGAGTAAAAATTACCTTTCTCTCCCAAGAACTTCTACTTAGATATGGTAATGACATTATTGATAAGCTAATTGTACCATTACTGAATGCCACCCTGTGTGTGTCTCCTTGGGTAGGAAGTAGTACATCTCACATTTCTACTTTTCCTTCAGATACTTCTCTTTGCAGAAAATCATGTTACTAATCTATCTGCTTGTTAGCTTTTGCTCTCCCTTTGCTAAACTGAAGAAGGAAAAATACATGCTCCTGTGGCAAAAAACAGAGAAAAAAATGAAAGGAAATGAATAAGGTTCCATCACAGCAAGAAATTTAAGAAAAGGTTAGAGATGACAATAATGGGCATGGTGTGTAGCCTGAAGTAATCTTGTAAACTTCAGGGAACCACACCAGATAATCCAACTTGCCCTTTCTGTCTCTGCTGTCTTCCAATTACTATATACCATCAGGCTACAGAGAAAATTTCTACTAGTGGTGACAGAACTTCTAGCCAGATCTCAAAGAAAGGGATACAACCAAGTGATTCTAGGATGTAACCCCTTAAAGTGATTTATTCCTTAAGCACGTCATCGTCTTGGATCACAGTCTTGACCTTAAGCTTGTGCTTACGTTATACTTCAAAATTATCCTCAGTTTGGTTTGGTTTGTTGTCCTGACATATAAGCCTAAATCTTAGTGAGTTTGACATGTTGTAGGTTAGGACAAGTAGCTTAGAAACTACTTAAATAAAATTTGGAGGAGGAGGGCTTTTTCGTGACTGTAAATTAGAAATAAATATAAAAATACGACATACTAAAACCCTAATAATGAAATTGTGTTGCATAACTAAGTTTTCTTCTCAGATAAGTTCTACACCACCATAAACACGTCATTGTTAATAGCTACTTGTAATAGAAACATCAAGAATTATTTAGTTATAGTGCAATTTCAGTTCTCTTAAATACTTGTTCATTTCACAGTTTACTTGGTTAAAATATGATCTTTTAATATGCTCTTTGATTTTTGATTCAGGCTCTAAGCAGTTGTTTGAATGGTGCTGGGAGTAGTGATCTGTCTTTGATACTGTTTATATGCTCTTTTGTCTACTAAATAAGCAAGGAATTAATTTAACATCCAGCTTAAGGTAGCTGGTTAAACAAAACTGGCACCTTGATCTTTACACCTGCATTTCTGTACCTGTTGTTAAAACAGACTTATAAACCAGATATCGTCCTAAATGAATTTTATTCTAGACCTTTGCTCTCTATTCCATAAGTTTATTTAAATAGAGTTTGAAAAATTCAGCTTAAACTATATGCAAATCCTTCCAAACTGGGTCCTTTACATACATGCATTCCCTTTTATGTGAACAATACTTTGTTAATGGTTCAATAATTAAGAGAGTTTACATTTTAAAGACTTCAGTTTTTAATTGGCTGAATATTAATCACAGTTAACTTTCAGTTCTGTTGTGGTATGCAAATTATTGATGTCTCAGCTGCATTTGTTTTCAGGTATCAGTCTATCCGCATAATGCAAAACAACATTCTGCAATTATTTCAATTAAATGCAGCCAGCCTTTGGAGCAAGCTATTTATTTCATTTCTGTAAATGAAGAAAGCAGTTGCTGTGTTCCACTCCCTGATGTTTAGTGCCCAGAACTAGCACTCACAACCGGTATGTGTGCAATACATAAACAGTTTTCTAACTGAATTGTGTTAGCATTCATGGTAAAGGACAAGCAGTTGAACTCCCCTTGCAAGATTTCATCTGGTTAACTGACTCTTCTGCTTTGGAAAGAGATGTCACCTTGTTTGGAGGAATTCATTACCATTTTAAAGTATATTATGAAAGGTAGAGTAAATAGGAGTTCTTAATTGCACAAGTGCATAACATTAAAGGATTTTTTTCATCAGACTGCAGCTGTACCTAAGCAGGGGAGGAATTTCACCTAACTACAAAGAATATGATACACAAATAGCTGTGTTGTCTTAAGAACGGGTCGGGTATGTCTCCTCACAGCGATTTTGCTCCATAATTGCAATTCACATTAAATGCAGCAAATGTTACCATCCTGCCCACTCAGTTTCCACCTCTACTTTTGTTTCAAGCGGGGGGGGGGGGGGGGGGTCGTCAGAAAAGATGAGATGGGGGAAGAGCCCTTTCTTTTCTTTTTTTCTTTTCTTTTCTTCCCTTCGCCGCTCTGCTTTTCCCAGCCGCGGTGCTAAGCGGCGCGCTCCCAGGCGCTGGGCGGGCGAGCGGGGGCGGGATGGCCCCGTCCCGGCTATGCCCCAGGCTGCACTTGTAGCTGCCGCGGGCGGCCCATGGCAGCCCCGCGGCGCCCGGCGCGGCACCGGGGCCCCGCCGCTCTCGCCGCCCCGGGGTGCGCCTCCCGCCCCGCCGCACCCGCTTGAGCTCCGCGGGGGCGCAGCCCGGCATCTCCCCGGGAAAGGTAACGGCGGCGCGACGCGCCTCCAGGCGTGCGGGAGAGGCTTTCGCGGTTGCGATGCGCTGGGATTGCTCCCCCGGAGCGGCGCCTCCTTCCCCTCCAAAGCAGCGCCCGAGAGCTCGGTGCGTGCGTGCATATGTGTGTGCGAGTGTGCGTGTGGCAAAGGGGAGGGGGCTCTCTCTGCGTGCAAGGGGTGGGCGAGAGCAGTGCGATGGGAGCGGGTGCCCGTGTGCAGAGGGATCCTCTCCCCGCATGTGTGCGGGGGACCGCGGTGTCGGGGCAGGGCTCAGCGAGGCGGTTGCTGCATGCGGCGGAGCCCGCCGGGGTACCGCAGCGCCGGGATTCGCCTCGCTCCGCGCCTCGGCGCCCAGCGCGGCCAGGGGTGCTCGTCCGGGCGGGCGCCCGGCTGCCCCCGCCGCTCGGTGCGTGCGCGGAGCTGCCGGAGAGTAGACCTCGCGGGGAGAGCGGTGGAGCGCAGCGGAGCGGGGCCGCGGCGACCCCGGCCGCCGAGGTAGGGAAGGTGCTGGGCTCGCCGCGGAGCGCCGCCGGGAGCATCGCTGGGGGCGGCCGGCCGCCCCGCCGGGCGTGTGAGTGCGGGCGGGGAGGGGGGCATGGCGGGGCTGCGTATTGATTTCTTTTAATTATTCTGAAGGTTTGTTTTCATTGCGATAGTAATTACTGCTGTTATTTCGACCGGGGGGGGGGGGGGGGAGACGAAGCGACACTGGCTTCCTGGCGGAGCCTCTCTGCCATCGCGCTCGCCTCTCCCCGCCAGCCAGCCGCCTCCCGGAGCCCGGGGCCAGCGGCACCCGGCGCAGCGCTGCCCGCTCCCATCCTTTCCGGGGGAGCGGGCGAGCGGAGGGACAGGGGCCGGGCGGCCCGGATAAGCCGCTGGAGGTGTGGGAAGGGGCAGGATCTGTGCGGTGGGGCCGGGGGAAAGGGTGTGTGTGAACGTGCTGCGGGCTGGACTTTGCAAAGGTGCCGAAGGAGGGTGGGGAGCATTTGGCGGCGGGGACCACGGTTGTGCCTTGTTGCAAAGGGAGGGTGGAAGGGATGCTGGGCTGTATCGCCGCGCTGTGCCCGTTCCCAGCCGGCATGTGCGTGCGATGTGTGTGCGCCCGGGTCCCTCCTGCTTTCCCCCTCCGGGAGGCAGAGGGCGACGGGGCGCCCACGACAGAGGGGAGCCGGCACCAGCCGAGCCGGCTGCGGCAAAAAATTGCGGTAGTGCCTACGCTCCTGGCCGGGCTCGCCGACCCGCCGCCAGCCCCGCGCAGCGCCCGCAGTGTGCCCGCTCGCCACCGGCCGGGGCCCCGGGGCTGAGGAAGAAGAGGGGACTCGAGCGTGGGCGAGGCAGGGATAATGGGATACGGCGCCTGGGAGGGGGAGGGAGATGGAGCGGTGGGGGCGCGGGAGCATCGGGCTGCCCCTGTGGGCTCGCTCGCCGCGGCCAGAGTCGGGAGCCTGCGGGGATCATCAGCGGCTGCTCCGCTCCCTCTTGTCCCCGTGGTCCTGCTCCGCGGCCTCCTTGACTCCTTCAGCCATCCCTTCCCCTCTTCCTTCCTTGCCTCCTCTCAGCTTTCCGTCTCCCTCTTGTCCTTCTGTCCTCCCTTCCTTCCTCATCCCTCCTCTGCCCTCCCTTCCAGGTCCCCCGGCGCATCCTCCCCTTCTTGCGGCTCCCTCCAGCCCGATTCTCCTCCCTCCAGCTGGCTCCTGCTTTCTCCACTTCCATCCTGGCTTCCTCCTGCCAACTCGGTGGCTTCCTGCAGCAGGAAATTAAAGGGACAAGTTGGGAAATAGGGGGAATGGGGAAGGTGGGGGGAGCAATGTATTGATTATTGACTCATTTGTTTTAAAAAAAATAAAAAGCTACCTTCTAACTCAGAGGAAATGCTGTGGCTCCAGTTCTTCTGCGTAAAAAATGGCAGCTCAGCTGGCCTGACTATATGTGAAGGGTTCTTGAAAGCCACCTCTGTATCAGTGCAGAGATAAAAGCAAATTACATAATGTTTTACAAAAAAAAAAAGTTCTCAGGTTTCAGTAGTGTCAGGCTGGTGAATTGTGACTTTGGTTTGCCCTGGAAGACAGGATATTGTTGTTATTCCTGGGGATGGGGCTGTATGCCTGTGCATGCTTCTTCCACTGGTCGCCCAGAGCTGATCTTGTTTTGTGGATAGTTCATTGTATTTCTGCCATCAGTTTACTACCTATTTATTTAAACTAGGTATAATGTGACAGAAATAATGTGTGTGCATGCCTACGTTCCCTTGAGTGAATCTCACTATTAACATAGTGATAATCTGTATGTGTTGATGCTATAGATACATACATTGAGTATTGACATTGCTTTTTGTGTCTGCATCTTCATCCTTTCTATATTGTGCTATCCCAACCCAGATGTTTGGGCATGCATAAGATCAGCATTTGTGTTTAATATCCCTGAAATGCATGGCAACATATGAGCAGTGCAGGATTGAGGAGAGTAAATATGCATAAAATTGGAATCTCCTTTGGTTATTTTACTTTGTTAGTTATGCATGTTTGGCATGTACAAGAAAGAGAAATATATTTGACAGACCTCAGAGTTATTTGTATTTGTCTACAGTGATTTACATTCCATATTTGAAATCATTCTAGCTCCTGTGTATTTGGTTGTTAAAATCTTTCATGTTATTTTAAATTCAGTTCTTGTAGTTTATCTATAATACTTGGCAGGTACAGTAGCTCAGTGGAATACAATTTTTAACCCAAATGATGTTTTGGAACAATGACAACTGAAAAATGTTTTCTTTTTTCTTTCCTTCCTTCTTCTTTAGATTCTTTATCTTTGTTCAGGAGCCTAAGGTTGCTTGCTGATCACAAGAAGATGTTTCTGTGGCTTTTTCTGGTTCTGTCATCTCCAGTTTCTTCTACAACTGCAGATGCTGATATATCTGTGGAAATTTGCAATGTTTGCTCCTGTGTGTCAGTTGAGAATGTACTCTATGTCAACTGTGAGAAGGTTGCAGTCTACAGACCAAATCAGCTTAAACCACCATGGTCTAATTTTTACCACCTCAACTTTCAAAACAACCTGCTAATTATTCTATATCCAAATACCTTTCTTAATTTTACACATGCAGTGTCCTTGCAACTGGGTAATAATAAGTTACAGAACATTGAGGGAGGGGCCTTTATGGGTCTTAGTGCATTAAAACAGTTGCACTTGAACAACAATGAATTAAAGATTCTCCGAGCTGACACTTTCCTTGGCATAGAGAACTTGGAGTATCTCCAAGCTGACTACAATTTAATCAAGTTTATTGAACGAGGAGCCTTCAATAAGCTTCACAAGCTGAAAGTCCTGATTCTTAATGACAATCTGATTTCATTCCTTCCTGATAACATTTTTCGATTTGCTTCTCTAACCCATCTGGATATACGAGGGAATCGAATACAGAAACTTCCATATATTGGAGTTCTGGAACACATTGGGCGAATTGTCGAATTGCAGCTGGAAGACAACCCCTGGAATTGTACTTGTGATTTATTGCCTTTGAAAGCGTGGCTGGAGAACATGCCCTATAACATCTACATTGGAGAAGCTATCTGTGAAACACCTAGTGACTTGTATGGAAGGCTGCTGAAAGAAACCAACAAGCAAGAGCTGTGCTCCATGGGGACAGGGAGTGATTTTGATGTGCGCATTCTGCCTCCCTCGCAGCTGGAGCCCGGTTATAGCACACCGAACGGCCACACCACTCAAACATCAGTGCACAGATTAGTCACAAAGCCGCCAAAGACTACAAATCCTTCAAAGATCTCGGGGATAGTAGCAGGCAAAGCACTATCTAATCGCAATCTCAGTCAAATCGTATCTTACCAGACCAGGGTGCCTCCTTTAACTCCTTGTCCAGTCCCCTGTGTTTGCAAAACGCATCCTTCAGACTTGGGATTAAGTGTAAATTGCCAAGAAAGAAATATAGAGTCAATGGCTGAACTCGCACCAAAACCTTTAAATGCCAAGAAACTGCATGTAAATGGTAATTATATTAAGGATGTGGACCCTACAGATTTCATTGAGTTTGAGGGGCTGGATTTGCTACATTTAGGCAGCAATCGAATTTCAGTGATCAAAGGAGAAGTTTTCCACAACCTTACAAATTTACGGAGATTGTATCTCAATGGCAATCAGATAGAGCGTCTGAGCCCAGAAATGTTTGCTGGCCTCCACAACTTGCAATATCTGTATTTGGAATACAATGTTATCAAAGAAATCCTAGCAGGCACCTTTGACTTAATGCCAAATTTGCAGTTGCTCTACCTGAACAACAATCTTCTACGAAGCTTGCCAGCGTACATTTTTGCTGGTGCACCACTTGCTAGACTGAATCTGAGGAACAATCATTTCATGTATTTACCTGTAAGTGGCGTTCTTGATCAGCTAAAATCTCTTACACAAATTGATTTGGAAGGTAACCCATGGGACTGCACTTGTGATTTAGTTGCTTTAAAACTGTGGCTTGAAAAGCTAAATGAAGGTATTGTGGTGAAGGAATTGAAATGTGAAACACCTGTACAGTTTGCTAACATTGAACTTAAGTCTCTGAAAAATGAGATCCTCTGTCCTAAACTTTTAAACAAGCCATCTGCTCTGTTCACTAGTCCTATGCCCGTTGTTACTTTTACAACACCACTGGGACCAGTTCGGAGTCCTCCTGGTGGCCCAGTTCCATTGTCCATCCTAATCTTAAGCATATTAGTTGTGCTTATTTTAACAGTGTTTGTTGCTTTTTGTCTTCTTGTTTTTGTGCTTCGGCGCAACAAAAAACCAACTGTAAAGCATGAAGGGATTGGAAATCAAGAATGCAGTTCTATGCAACTGCAGCTAAGAAAGCATGATCACAAGTCAAACAAAAAAGATGGACTAGGTGCAGAGGCCTTCATTCCTCAAACCATTGAGCAGATGAGCAAAAGTCATACCTGTGGCTTAAAAGAGTCTGAAACAGGCTTCACGTTTGGTGACCCACCAGGGCAAAAAGTCATTCTGAGAAATATTAATGACAAGGAGAAAGATTTATTGCATGTGGATACCAGAAAAAGACTTAGCACAATTGATGAACTGGATGAGTTATTCCCTGGGAGGGATTCCAATGTATTTATTCAAAATTTTCTTGAAAGTAAAAAAGAATACAACAGCATAGGGGTCAGTGGCTTTGAAATACGTTATCCAGAGAAACAACAAGACAAAAAACCCAAGAAATCTTTAATAGGTGGTAATCATAGTAAAATTGTAGTAGAACAAAGAAAAAGTGAATATTTTGAACTAAAAGCTAAACTTCAAGGTTCACCTGACTACCTACAAGTCCTTGAAGAACAAACAGCTTTGAATAAAATATAGGTCATGCAATCCTATTGCCTACAGAGGACATTTATTTAATGATGAAAGTGCCTTTTGTTGACTTTTAACTTCCAAATACTATATTATATTGATAGGCATAGAGGCAGGTGTATCCAAGGGTGTCTGATTAACTGTAGCTGCATATGATTTGTCAAGTAGAGGAGAATTTCCTTAATAGATTTTACTACATAAAGCTCATGCCCTGTGGAATCCTGTAGGGATACTGCAAACTCTATTGCCAAAGGGATGCTTTATACACGTTACACTGAATTTAACCTCAAGAGGCATATATGTTTTGTACCTTAAATGCAAAACCATCGTCTCCTTGTGATTTGTTAGAACAAACACAAGAAACCTGGTACTGGTATTTGTACCTCAGCTGGGTCCTTCATCCTGCACGTGGATTTAAGTTGGTGGAACTGGAGTAGTCCTTTGATTTGTTGGTGTAATGGCACTGTTTAAAGATTATCTGAAAAGTAACGAGCATGCAAAGAGAGAACATTCGATAGTATGTGTAAATTGGTTACATTTATGGCCTGCATCTTGAAACCACTGGAATTATAATGTTAAATTGTGCAAATATTTGTTTAAAATATACCATGCATTACATACCTATGAAATAAATTTGACCACTTAAAGCATACATGTCTATACCTAAAATTAAAAAAAAAAAAGAAAGAAAATAGTTCAAACTGACTTCTGCAGTATTTGTGGCATCTGAAGAAAATATTTTATGTTTATGCAGAATCTGTTGTAAGACTCATCTCCAATTAAAACTAGAGTTCCTTCTCAGTTACGTGAAACACTTGCAACCCCAACAGGTTGTCCAAAATTGTCAAAGTGCTTACTGTGTGAGCGTAGCAGAAATTATTTTTGTAATATAATTCATATTTATGAAATACTTTGTATACTAAATAGGAAAAATATGTACTCCTTAATATGTATTTAATATGCCTGACTTGTTTTCCTGATCACAATGCATTAATCATTCAATATAAATAAAAACAGAACAATATACCAAACGGAAACTGGGGATGTAATGTATAGAATTATCCAGAATTAAGTGATCAGATATAATAATAAAAAAATTGTTCTGTACTATTCTTGTGAAATTAGCATATTATCTTATTTCAGATTTGTTACCAATGGTACATTTTAAAATAGATTCATTAGTTTTTTAGTATTGTGTCTCAGGCAATTATTTGCCATCAGTTGTCTTGCTTTTCAGGGCTCTACAGCTTAATCTAGTTTTCACTACAAGTACTTACAGGAATTCATGGTAAGGGTAATATTTTAATTGTATATGCATAATTTTTCTGTTCTTATTATCTGTCTGGCTGCTGTCAGTCTGGCTGCTGTCAGTCAGAAAAAAACTGATCAGAACAGTGAACAATATGGCAAATCATGTCTATTTAAAACCACAGTGTAAAATAAATATAGTGGTCTCAGTTCAGAGTATTGTGTTGCTCATATCTAGAGACTGAAAACTTGCCTTTGTGAAAGCTGAATCTGAATAGCTAGGAAAAAAAAGTAGTCAGGAGAATGGAAAATCCCCACTGTATCTCACTGATAGATGGTAACTTGAGATGAGAATGGAGATATATTGGTAAAGCATCATACAACAAATCTGTACTATGAGATTAACAAAAGTTCTTTGACTTGAAAAGGAATTTTTTCATTCATTTCAATGAGCTTTGGATAAAACCCTCTATCTCCTTTGCTTCCAGAACCTCCCCCCCCCCCCTTTTATAATCAATACATAAATCAATTAAGATTAGTAGGATATAAACATGAATGTTTTTCATGAATTTGAAACTAGCAAATATTACAGCAAGACCCAATAATAATACTATGGAGAAGGCTGTGTCAGCTATTTCCATTATAAACCCCTAATTTCAGGGCTTTATGACACTGCTGTGAAATTTTTATTCTGGAATGATACTTGGCAAACAGCCTGCAGCATGTTTTTAACAAAGTTTACAAAAAAAAAAAAAAAAAAAGCACTGCTTCTTTATTTAAGAGAAAGCAAAACAAGACAACACTTTCCTACTTTCAGACATTTGTTTATGCTCTTGTAACTTAGAAAGAGGGTTGGTTTATTATTTTTGTCCACACGACAACGTAGATACATAACTTCAGAGAATAAAATTGTAACAGATGAATTAACGGCTGAGTTTCTTTCAAAAAGCTGCTGCTCTCCATGCACAAAAATTGACTTCATTCAGGATGTCATAGGGATTTTCAGGACATGGATACTATGTACATTTACATTTCTTGCGTAAAAAAGTTCTTGGTCACCCAATGATGCAATACATGACCAAGGCTTGAATAAGAACATTTGAGCTTATTGTTTCAAAAGTCTGGATTAAGGAGTGTTAAAGATGCACTGACATGATAGGCTATAATGGCTCCATCAGTAGGCTGAGAGTAATGGGTCACTGTGCCTGCTCTGCACAGTGCTGCATGGCTTTGAGGATGTGTCAAGATTCACTGGGATTTGCCAAAGCATAAAGCTTCTGACATGCTTCAGTGCATGGTCAGACAGTGTCATGTCCCATACGCTTCTCTCGAGAGGCATGTGTTAAAAATATTAAAAGTTGCAAATAAGCTAATACTTTTAAGTGATGTTAAAACTGATATGCTTATGACTTGTGTTGCCCTGAGTTAAAAGAACAATGATAAATAACCATACCTTCCTCAGCTAAACAATTGAGGGTTTCTTTTTGTTTTGTTTTGTGTTGTGGTTTGGGGGGGAGGGGGTTGTGGTGAGGTCTTCTATTCACTGATCAAAAGAAGAAGAACTGAACCGTTTTGCTGTACCATTACACTGGGTCAGATTTTCCTGCTTGTTGAGGTCCCAATCTAGCAAAACGTTTAAGCTCAACATAAATCATGTGCAGAGGTACTATTCATGAGCTAAAAATTAAACACCTGCCCAAGAGTGGGGCTTAGAGTTTTGTTGTTGATTTCGAAAAGAGCCAGCTCAGAAACACTGTGTATAATACACAGAGCCCAGTGACTCTTTTGGGATTATGCAGTTGAGCGTGGGTTCATCAGCATCAATAAAGGTTGCGCAATCTGGACCTTCCTGTAGAAATTGTTCCTAAGTGTTTTACATATATGATGCAATATGTAGGCATAAATAGTGTGAGTGAAGAATGCAGAAGTTGGCAAAACACTGTATTTCTGTGAAATTGTTACTTTAAATGACAACCTTAATGTCAGTTTATTTCCTCCATGTTTTGAAACAGTGTATGTGTCTGCACAGCAGTTTTAGTGTAATGTCCATTCAAATCTATAGTCAGTCTATCTGGGAAGGTGACTCTTCGGATGTGGCTTAACAGATCTATCTGTTCATTATATTGGTTTGAGTGGCCATGCTTGTAAAATGGCTGTTAAGACCCATAGACATAAACTAAATCAGTGAAGGTGTTAACATAATCTGTTGTCTTCATTGTATTATAAAGAAGTTTCCAGTTTTAAGTAAAATCAATAAAGTGTAATGGTTTTGTTGAAAAAGAAAAAATCTGTGCAATTTTATCAGAAAGCAACTACCATGGTGCAAGAACACAAGATCATTAGACGATTTATGTTTTGCATTTAGTGTTCAAGATTGACAATAATATAGAAATCTAGTATAAAAATCTTTTTTTAAATGATTAAAAAAAAAAAAAAAGCCATAATGACGATATAAATTATAAAAGGCGCATGGCCTTGTGAATAATGTTAACAAATGTTTCAGAATCAACAAAACACATCCAGAACTTGATGGTGGTATAATAGCTATAATATCTTTTGCATGATTTGTACATTGATATTGTATGAAATGAGCACAGTGAGGGGTTTTTTTGTTTTTGTTTTTGTTTTTTTTTTTGTTGCATCCAAAGAGTTGGGAAGGAACTATAACAGGAATGTATTTATAATCACTCTATTTTGAAATAAAGTAAAGAAAACAAAATGTATTGGTTTTACCCTGCTTTGATCATTACTATTCTAGGTTAGTTTATGATTAAAATAGTTACTTATAACATCCAGTCCAATGTAAAACACAGAAAGCTATTGTTTATGATTTTGTTTGCCTTCAGCAACGTCAAAATATTAGCCAGTGTTGACTTAAAAATTTGTATGAAACATTAATAAAATTGTTTGGTACTATTGTATTTCTGAAACTAGACTTTGTTAAGTGCCTGTAATATTCTCTTTCGGCTCATTTGTACGGGGATGAAAGAGAAGCTATAAAGTAGTCAAACAGTAATGTTTTCTAATCACCTCGACAATTTGTTATTATTTTTTATGAAAGTTTTTCCCATCTTCTGTTGTCTAACAAAATCCTCCTTGCCTCTGTTATACAAATAGTCCCTCCAAAGTCAGTGAATTTTTTTTGCATTAGTAACACAAGCAGAATTTAGTTTTTAGTTGGATTCTGAGATCTTCAACACAGAAGTGCTTAGAGGAACAATCACATAATGCTAGGGGCATTTGTTTTGATTCTGCTCCCTTCTTAATCTTTAATAAGACAGTTTTTCAGAAGAAAGAAAATGTAGTTTATCCTTAGCAGAAAGAAAAATATCAATCCTTATACCATTTCAATTGGTTAGGTTAGTTTTATAAATGAAAGGTGAAAAGACGTCTTTAGGTAGTTTAACTTCCAAATTTAGATTTTGTAGTAAAATTGTTTTACAAATCCTAATAAAAATCTTCATGGGAGGGGAGAAGAGCAGGAACAGAATTATGTCTAGATTAAACATTCCCTGTTGTGTAGGATTTAACATGCATCATAATGGTGGTGAATGAGAATCAGAATGTGATATGGACTAGAAAATCAGGACTTGATATGGATTTTTTTCACTGCCAGTTGCAGTGTGACATTAGAAGCAAACCCACAGCATTAATTGAAAAAGGTCTATGTATATATTCCATAGAATTTCTTTCTAAAGAAAAACTTGAGAATCAAGAATAAGCATTCATGTTTTGAAAATAATATGCGTGCACTCAGTTCCTGAATGTAGAGGAACTTGGGAGTTTTCTGTTAATGTGTTTTTCCATTATTTAGTCTTTATTTCTAATTGAATTTTATTCATCCTTATGTATTCTGATTGATGCTGTGCTGAAAAATAAAAATAGGAATGTTAATGCTCAGGGACAAACTCATCTCAGAAATTTACCAATGTAAATCCAGACTAGCTCAACAGACTTCAATGGAATTAAATCAGCCTTACCCTAGTGAACACAAAAACAGAAATTTACCATATTAGGTGAGGAGCTGATCTATCTGTCATTGAAATAAAAAATAAACTAAGTCATTTTTTACTTGAAATAAAATATAATCTTGCTTTTTGCTCTATTGATTTGTGTGGTAAAGCTGTTATTAGTTTAAAATAACCATAGGGCAGAATATAGAGTAGGTGCAGTCCTGTGCCCGTTTGATGTCAGTAGAACTCTACAATGATTCAAGAGCTGTGGGCATCCTGTAGATGTACTATGGATACAAAACTATTTAAATTTGCTGGTTCAATACATAGACTTGGGTTATACATCACATAAAATAAAAATGCTATCTTAATAATACAATTTATTTTCTGCCTATAATGGAACAAACTTACCCTGCTCTCCTTTCTCATTAAGTAAGGACTTTATTTTAAGTATCTTTATTTTACTGTTAATTTTATTCATGTTCATTAGTAATACTTGAGATAATTTATTTATTGTCTGAAAACAGTACATTTTGAGCAGGTTGTTATTTTTAAAATACCAGTCATTAGTAACAGACTGATGCTGTATTATACTCATTTTTTCATTCTCTTGCTGGGAATTTTTGTAGTCATTTAACACTACTAAATAAGTTCTTAAAAGCACAAATAACAATCAGATAAGAAAAAGAGACCTAGCTGGTATGAAATCTGAATTTTTTGTATGTGTGTATATGAATGTATGTATATACATCTATGCGTGTGTACGTGAAGGCTTACAATACTGTAAATCACTCTGATGGGTACACAAGTGTTACATTATTGTCCCTTTGGTCTTTGTTTAACCAGAAAACAAAATATGATCTCTATATGGTTTAGTAGTCATTTTGCATATGTACAATAACAAAGAAGTCTTCCTCAGTTTCCCTCATCCACAAGCATTTCATTTCTTGATTTAATTTCATGTAATTTCCTAGAAATGTGTACACTATGACCTTCCAGGGCATCCTTCCACTTCATGCTCTCACTTCACCTTCAGTGTGCCCAGTCCCTTACAGCTGAATGTTTGTCTAGACATTGGCTAATAGCAGTTTCTAAAGAGGAAAAGGAGTAGGATTTGTCAATTTGCAAAAAAACAGCTGAAAAAAGCAAATTGTAGGAGACTTTCCTGGATGGTTTCTGAGTCATGTCAGATGTACGATCTGAAACAGTGAGGAGTAGGAAATGGTTTAAGCTTCTGTTAGGAAGATTCATGCTGGGCTTTTGAAGCTGGACAATCGTGGCTTTTCATGTCTGAAAGGTGTACAGTGTAAAGTAAATGTGATTCAGTCAACTGAATCCTGACAGTCAAACTGTGGGCTAAATCCTGCAGACATCTGCACCCACTTACTCAAGCTAGGTTTTGGTGTCACTATTCACTGAAGAGTCTTCAACAAATTATTTAGGTTAAACCAGATGTGGTACATATTTCTTAATGAGGCTTTTGACTGAGGTGTGGATACATTTGTGTGTACATCAGATGCTGTTTGGGTATGGAGGTTAGTCCATATCTAATGTTTGTTGAGCATTTTCTTTGGTAGAGTCTCTCTTCTTGAGATACATTAGTGCTCACATCTGAATATGAGCCGCTACACAGTAAGTACATCTCAATGAGCAGAGTCATGAAGGGCAGAGTGTTTTGACAGATTTTGAGCTCTTCACTGCAAGAAACTACAGGAAACGATGTACCGTACAGCAGATTTCCTTGCTCCCTGGCAGGATTTCATAGATTCTCTGAGTCCTTCTCAGCAGGGTATTCTTCTTGTCTACTCACCACAGATAAGACTCCAGGTCACCAGTCTGATATATGTGCAGTCTGTGTTTGCAATTAAAAAAACCAATTTTGTGGAGAAGGGTGAGAGAAGAACTTTCATTTTCTTCTGAAAAGCAAAATGGGCTGAATTTGAATTTTTCAGGATTGAAAAAGAAAAATACAGATATTTTAAAGAATGGTCACACTGTTGGGTAATATCTGTATTTTGAAAGTATTTTACTAAGAGAGAAAGCAAGCAGTTGGTTTTATATTTTTAGCATGCAGCTTTTGAACTTGTTCCATTTTGGGGTTAGAATATGCCCTGGGAGCCAAGGAGCTCACATGTGCAGCTCAGGGCACAATTTGGCTGCAAAGATACATCCTAACTATCTGCCTGCCTTTTGTGTGGTAGAAATTAAATGCAAGGTTTTTGATGTTCCCTCTCTGTTTGCTTTAATGGAAGTTAGATCAGTTAACATTCTTCAGGACCTGTCTTTAAGCTCCTATTGAGGTGTGTCTGCAATTTGATGAAGTTAGCAACAAGAGTACAAATCTCATACAAGGGCTGATGTCTTTGGATGGGGTTAACACTTTGAAATAATTGGGGTTCTTATAGTTCCTTTCTTAAATATTGCCATGCGATTGCACTGTTTTATCCTCGTGAAGATCTTTACTTTAGGGATCAGTTCAATAAATTGGTAGTTTTACAAATGTGATCAGAAGATTGTGTCCAAATGTCCAGCAAAAAACTTTGCTTTTAATTCCCATGGTTTTCTAAGATGTAAATAAAGAACAACATCATCATGAATAACCTATATTTAAGATTTCTTTTTGTTCAGTGAAAATGACTTTTGCCTTAACTGGGTGAAATATTCTGAAAGTATTTTGGGAGAATTGGGATACTGCCAACAAATAACGTCCCTGTACTGTAATCCTTTCTCAAGAATATAAGCTATGGAAACACTAAGGGGTTTTATCTTTTAAGTAGCTTCCCCTAGAATTTGGAGTTTCACTTCAGCTGTTGGAGCGACGCCATGAACATGATTTTATGATTTTATTGCAATAGTCGCATACACAGTTAGCAACTAACAAGTAATGGTCAACAAGAACAACAGTGTGACGCATTCTCTCTGTGTAGCTTTGTCAAGTAATTTATACCACTTCAGCATATGACAGCAAAGATAGGAAGGATTGCATATTGTAAAGTGTGTTGGTAAGGATTCCCTAACATTTGTGACACGCTTTCAAAATGAAAGCAGTATGCAAATGATGAGTATTATCGGCATACAATCCATTTCAAAAGGGGAATACCATTGTACTGTACATAGTACTCTATTGTTCAGATTGAGCAATATCACTGAAAGTGAATAAGCTGCGTTCCTTTCTCTACTTTTCTCCTTCAACCATTAAATAGACCTGTTTTCTCTATACAGAGCAATACAGCTCTGAGCCATATGCAAGAAAATACATAAGCCTGAAAAAGACAAGCAAATACGTTCCCTCCAAAGATAACATCTGCATTATGATAATAAAATCAGTCATATTTTTCAATAACGTTGGGACGTCTGGCAGTTTTTGCTTATGCTGGCAAGTTGTGGGACTGAGATGTAGAATTGGAGTCGGTTCCTATTTCCGTTCTCCACACAAATGCTCCCTTTGACATTACACATTCATGAGGTCAGTTTGCCTAGTGTCTCTTAGTGCCGTACGGGGTTGAAGCAACAACATGTATTCATATCTACTTATGCAGGCATTTGCCACGGGCCTTACAAACAAGACGTCCCCAGAGACAACAGAAGCATGGCAATGACCTTTGCTAAAGTGTCTTCTCCTATACCCTCTGGAGCAGACCTCTGTAGCGTGACCCAGAACGTCCATGGCTTGGGCCAAGGAACAAGGTTGGAGCAGAACTCAGTAACATCCTTGTTTTGACATTGCAGGGAAGCAAAGTAACAGGAGCAGAACAGCACAGCAGCTCTGTAATCAAGAATGTAAGACTCTTTTTGATTGTTTGCTGCTTCAATATACGGGCTAGTCCGTTTTGCAACAGGAAAAGCCATCTTCATTTCTGGGTCCAATCTAAACCCTAAAGATTGTGACCAGGCTGGAAGAGCTTGTTTGACCAAATGTGTTGTTGTCCACAGTACAACTAGACCAGATCGTCTGTCAAATTTGTGAAGTATGTTTTTTCCCTGTCTGTAAATAGTGTAGTCAAACTTGCATTAACATCTTTTAATGATTCTGTAATGTACTACCCATAATGCATGTTCACATGCAAAACTGTCATCTCCATGCAGTATTGCTACGCATCACTGCCAGTAGATGGGGACAACCATTTTTTACCTCAAAGCCTATTGTGGTGGCCCGACCCGGATTGTTTTGCCTGATAATTACATATGCTTCTGATATAATAATTTATTTCTTTTCTGAATCACAACATTCTGTTTCTCATTAACAAAGAGAGAAGGCTTTCACCTTTTTTTCCTCATTCTTCTGTGTAGTAGAAATTCCTTTAATCCATTTCCAACCCATAAAGAACAATGAAAAATCCTCTACAGGAAAACTCCACTTTATGTAACGCACTGAAGATGGCACTGTAGTAACAACTTCACACTGTGAATGATAAGATATGCTTGTTTTTGTTGCTGGGAATTTATGATTTTTTTATTTATTTAGCTCAGCTAACATAAAGCCAAAGGTCAGTTTAATGCAGCACCACTCGACACTGCTACTGTAATTAAGGCTGGAGAAGTGTTTCTGTCACTTAGACTTTTCTGCAAGGAGATTCCAACTCAACCCAAACTATGTGGAACAGTTTATAGTTAATCTTTGTAGAAAGTTTTTTTTTTGTTAAAAAAACCAAAGGAAGATAACAAAGAAAATCCTTTCTGTTAAGGATATCACTTTTCCACGTCTGTAACTTTTACATGCCATATTAAGACACATTAACACCACAGCAGGTTTCTAAATGCCTAATGGACCCCAGGGCAGGGCTTTATGGTATTAGTTGCATTATACAAACCTTCCAAAATTCAGTTTCCTGTAGAGTTTGGAGGCTTTTATTCATGTGAAACAGGAGCTTCAAGTTAAAAAAACCCAACCCAACAAACAAAAAACCACAAAGAATGCCAGTGATAGGCAAGGGTCACAATTAGGTTAATGGTAATTTTTAGTAAGAATAAAGAAAAACAAATTTAAACTGACAGTTATATAGGTCTGAAATGATACCTTTATCCATTTCGTAACCCATTCCTTTTAAGCCCTTCACTCATACCAGGTGGGATTTTTGGTTTGTTTTGAAGTATGTGAGTAATTGGGCCCCTGTGCAGCAATTATTTCTCAGAGCTACTTCCACCTTACATACCTAAGCTATTTTGGAAGGGATGAAAAATGGAAACCTTACATCCTTTTTAGGATTAGCCTTGCTCTTGAGAAGTCAGTGGAACTATTTGTGTGAACTGCCACCACAGGGCTTTTTTTCAGGTGTTGAGAAAAAAATGCAGGATTTAAACCCCCACTGATTTCCATGAGAGACAGCAGCTGCCCCAAAGGACCTAGTACTCTCTGTCAGCAAGCAAAATTTGGGGGAGGTGGGCTGACTTTTTCAAAACTCCCAGAATATGTACTTACATGCCAGGCTGCAGAAAGAGAAGTGCTTAGGCTGTTAGAGAGGGGCTTGGCTTTTCTCTCTGCCAGGGGTGATGCAAAGCCAGCCGGGTATAGCATGGCTTAGAAAAACCTCTGCAAAAAGCCCAGATCTCGCTTCCAGTTAAAGGGCCTGACCCCACAGCCTGACCCCACAGGCATCCCTTTCTGTGGGCTGTTCAATCCAGCTGGCATGCCTGTTCCTTCTCCCAGCAGGGATTTTTTCAGAACCAGCAGCCTCAGCCCCGGCGTGGTGGGCGGGAGGGAAAACAGCACTTCGTTTCGCTTGGCGCTGGCTCCGCTGATCGATTAATGAACGGTGTTAACCTCCTCAGGCTGTCTTTGCTCGTGTTCCTCAGTGGGAAGGATGACAGCCACATAGGGCATGGGGAGAGGTGTTACATGAGAGGCTTGTAGCAGAGACACAAAGAAATAGACACAGAAATGCATGTTTGGGAAACTGGATCTGGCTGCATTGCGTATCAGTGCTAGAGAGTGGAAAACAGTGTGGGGACCATCCTCAGGCTCTGGCCAAAAGCTGAGCTGCTAAACCCCAGCTCTGCAGCATCATCATAAGCGCAGGGGCCCAGAAGCTGCTGGGACTCAGTAGCAAGTACTTTTGGGGCTAGGGCTTGGGGTCTTCCCCGCCAGCCCCAGAACAGGCATTCAGAAACCCTTTGTGTGCAGCTCCTCAAAGATACGGGAGTTAAATAAGTAAATATGTTTAGGGCCTTGATCTTGGAATAAATCTGGTAGTAGCTCTTTAATTACCTCAGCAGGGTGCTCCTCTCTGCACACAGCACTTCCCAGCTGCCTGAGCTCTGCATCCTCCTCAGCATCCCCTCCTCTGCCAGCTCAAAACTTCCTACAAAAGCTCTGCAGTTCCCTCTGCAGAGGAGGATGCTGGTTTTGTTCTGGTGTGAATGAAACCAGGGGTTAATCATTTCTATTTGTGCCACCACAATGTCCAACTACAGTAAAACTGAATGTGGGTGGTGAGACAGACACAAATTAGCCAAGAAGCTCATGGTAAGGTAAGGGGATATTTGAGAGACACTGAAGGAGGAATTAAAACAACTTGGGTTTGGAGATCTGTAGCTGGAATCTTTGCTTAGAGGTGACTTTGTGGCCATGGGATTGCTTAGAGGCCTGTGAAGCACTTAGCAAGCAAATTAACAAGCTGGTGGGAACAGGCTGAGCTGTTGCAAAAATAAGCACTCTAACTTATATACTCACATAAACTTTTAGAGATCTCTGTGATGCATTGGCCATTAATATTTAATTTATCACTTATTAAATATTTCATTTTGTATAGTTCTTTAATGGAAAGGTGATGGATTGCGTTGTCTACAAGAACCTGTATATAAAGATCTGGTAGATCTCTCTGTCATTTGACAAATAATTATATTTTATATCCAGTTTACAGGAGGTAAAATTCATTATGAAGAGATTATTCACATGCAAAAGTGTTGTCTCATTTTAGTTTAGAAAAAGGCAGGAGTAAACACCAGCAGTCAGTATTTATATTGCAAAGGGAGAGTTGTTATGAACCTGTAGTGAAACTGCCACCTGGATCTTCACTACCCCCATCATCACACAAAAGTTGAGCTATTTGCTTCTACCTCCAATGGCTGACGGAGCAGTGATTATGTGAGGAGTTGAGATATTAGCACAGGCCCTAGTGCAAGGAAGACATAGAAGCTACACAACATCCTTGTGCTTGTGCTCCCCCCACCGATGGGCACTGCAGTTAAGGCTCTGCACTCTTTGGGAATTAAGACCTTCACCTCTGTGCCTCCCTGGGACTTGTGCCACTCTAGTATCTAGAGGGTGAAGCAGCCCAAGACACAAGCCAGTAGAGCTGAAACACTGTCAAAAAGCAGTGTTGCGCAATCTTTCCCTTTTATTTTTTTTTCATGAAAATGGCATGTGAAAGCTCCGTGCCACAGTCTCTCCTGTTTTGTGGTCACACATGGTCACCATCTTCACCCACTATGTCCCATACCACATGCACAAAACCTGGCGTATCTTGAAAGCAGTCTCCCTCTCAGTTCTCAAGCCTCCCACTGTGCAACAGACCATGAACATCCTCTTCCAGTGGTTTTTGCTCTTAATCCAGGAAAGCACTTTCTTAGATCCTTAATAGCAAGCTTAAGGTTAAGCATTTGTTTAAGCACTTTGCTAAACTGTGTTTTGCTGAATCCCTGCCAAATGAAAACAGATGGGCTAATTTACCCTGATGTTCTTGCATGAGCCTTAGGGAGAGCTGTAAGAGCAGCAATTTTGATGAAAGGTGTACTCCAAAGCAAGCAAGGGGCAGAGCTAAGCGATTTCAGGCCACAAGACGGCTCTGAGTTCCCTGGGAAGCTGTAGATTTGAGGATTGTGCTTGCTTTCCTTATCCCTCCTCTTCCACGGAAGAACACCACCCTCTCTGCAAGGACTGTCACCCTGCCAAGTCATCCCTAGTGTCATCCCAAGTACCTAGAAGGAACAGAGCCAAGGAACAGCAGTCTTCCCCCATTTGTCACCAAGAAACAGCTGTAGCTGGGTTGTATGCAGTGAGCAGGGCTCTTCTTTCTGCCCTAACATCCAGCCTCTGCCGTAGGATGTTTGAAACAGAAGTGTGCTCCTCTTCTGATGGCATTTCTGATGAGCCAGAGGGAACACAAACTGTTGATGGATCCTTAAAGCTGTTTCCTTTTACTAAAGAGCAGCCAGTATAATTTGCCATGCTGTGGGATTGAAAGATTTTGGAGACTGATGTTAACATGTTAGAATTTGGTATAAAATGTTGACCACTGTCCATCACTCAAGAAACAATGTGATAAGTTTAAGGCTTTGCAATATGTCACATACTGTAAAAAAGTATTATATAATGGCTTATACAAAATATTAATGAAACAAATTATTAGCCTAGGAACACAGATTTGTGGAGCTGTGTTTCTAAAGTAAATGGTGTTCACAAACTTGAAAATGCTGCTAATGCTGACATGCATGTTCAAATGCCCTGACTGTAGTATAAGGTCTCAGAAAGGTATATGACTAAATGTAATACGGTCTTAAGGAAAAACAGCAAGTGAGCATGAAATTAAAAGCTTTAACATAATTCAAAAGTAGGCTGAATCAATGCCACATCAGCAATATTTATTGTTCCAACGTTTTATCTAAGGTTTTTTTGTGTGTGTGGTTTGGTTTCTGTAACTGATGGTACTCCTGCTATCTACAGGGAGTCTAGCTTGTTACCAAAATGTTTATAACAGTTTTAATGCCAACTGAAAAAGTACGTGGAAGAAAGGAAGAGTGGAATTTGGATTTTAAAATGTCTTTCTCATGAATTATTTATACTATTTATTCTGCAAGATCAAATGCTGTTTTTTAAAAAAGTATGACAGGGAGTGCGCAAGAGATTTCAGAGGTTGGATATGAGCAACAAATCTTTGCTAGGAAAGGAAAAACAATAAAACCATCTCCAAACCTCAAACAGAAAGTTTGCCTAAGAAATATCAAAGATCAGTGTTGTGGGACTGTAAAATGCAGACCCAAATCTATCATTTTATTTTTACAGCAAGGTGTTGTCAAACTCTTCTCTGATCCAAGACTAAACAGCAATTTGCAAAATGGGGTGGCAGAACACAGATCACCTTCATTTTTAGCACACCATAGCCTGTGATGAGCCACTGCATGTATTAGCCTCTGTAAAAACAGTGACTTTCAGCCTCCTTCACAGCACTTTATTCTCTTTAGGTAATTCACTCTAGTATGCGAATGGTGAAGTCCCTTGGTTTAATACAGTGAGCACCAAAAGGGTGTATATGGAATGCCATTTTTTGTAACCACTTACAAGACAGCAGTGGACATCTTTCTAAATGTCAGTGGATGTGTATTGGGGAAGGGAAGGGGTGCAACAGGGGGGAAAAAAAATCACTTCTTGTCAGCTTGCTGAGTTTAGGCAATGTTGAGTTTGACTTTTCAGGAAAGCCTGATCTGAAATGTCTAGTGGAAGGCACAGAAGATGTCCAGGAAAGAGCTTATTGCACTGAGTTCGTACAGATGTTTGAATGGAAAGGAAGAAGAGCAACATCTGTGTTACCTTGCAGAATCAGGTGCTGGGGGCTCTGTCCTGTTTCTTGCTATGTGCTTTGCAGCTTCCAATGCCAGCATTAGCCCTAACTTTCAAGCAGATGCTGCACTATTTGCTGGAAATAGTGTGAGGAAACTGCCATTCTATAGAGGGTACAACTGAGGGGCAGGAACAGAGAGCATTTGTTTTGAGGGTACATAGACCAAGCATTGCCAAATAAAAATCATCAAGGCAAACATGCCTGCTCCTTGCTGACATCAGTAGTAAGTCCGCTTGTATCTTCTGACTTGCAGGACACTCAGCCTCTGGGCAGATGTTGCCTTCACTGTGGGGGTGGAGAAGGTAGGCTCGGCCCTCACTAGCAGGGAGCATGGAGACGCTCTGGTAGCATCTCCTGCATCTGCTGGAGTCAGCAGAGCTCCACTGATCTGAGTAGCCCTAGCCTATCCCTTTACCAATGGAGCTAGGCTCCATGGTGTCACTGGTGTTCATGGAAGTGTAATGTGGTGGAAGAACAAGTATCATTTTTTTCCAGTGGATACCATGGAAAGGTGATGTGAACTTAGAAAATGCCTTATACTAGCTAAAGCCTGTTCCTCTCCCCTTTTCTTGCCTACTCTGCGTATAAACAGAGACTAACTGGGGTTGTACCAGCTGCCTAATTTATTCAGATTTGTAATTTAATGACATCTCCTTGTCAACTATGGTAGACTCTCGTTCAGACCCATGGTATTTGCTGCTGCAGCAACTCTCACTAGCATAGAAACTAGCAAAGAAGCAGGATGTAATTCAAGAGCTCTTTACATCTATGTAACCACGGATACCTAAATGATGCATAAGACCAGTGTTTACAAAGTTTAGTGCATTGTTTCCAGAAATGGGAAGCACAGATTGTGAGTTCTCCCTGGGACATATGTGCAGGAGATGAAAAGTAAAAATAATGCTCTTCTTTTATGAAACAGTGTTCTGTAGTATGTTCTCCTTTCAGCTGTTGTGACTATAGTAGGTGTTGATGGCTGTGGGTTTGTGGCTTTGATGGCTATGGTAGACTTTGATGGCTGAATTTCATATTTAATGTCAGGTGCGGGGGGCAACAAATTGCTGACATAGAAGCTTGTCTTTTTAGAGGCTATTGCATCAGGTAACAAGTTCACTGGTTAAAAAAATTGTCTCTAATATAGACACTAAATGTCCCAGGGCTCTATATTGTAAGTGCAAATAATAAATTCTCTCATGAAAATATGATTTTTAAAGCAAAAATAAATGTGTACATAGCATGCCTTTTATGTTTCATTTGTGTTTTATTTTATCTCCTTATGCCTGTTATATTTTAACACAATTCCCTACATAAGGCAGTTTGCTAAGAGTATCTTTCATTTAGCACTAGTTTGTTGAGATACTTTTTTCTTCTCCTCAGACAAAATGACTGGTTCTAAGATCAACAATTGCCATCTGTTTTTTTTCTGTACTGCTTCAGAGTACAACATACTGTTGCCTCAGTTTCTACTTCCCAGGTTAATGTCTTCTTCATTCATTCACTCACCCACTCATGCATTCACTTTAACCATTCAGTTTCAAGCTAGATTTAGAAAGGATGCCTAGCTAAGACTGTAAAATGCCTCAGCAATAAGTAAAGATGCATGAACAAAAGCCTAGACCTTTCAGGAAAAAGTCACACAAAGCAACAGACCCTTTCATTCTTCTGATGCTTTCCCAGAGAGTCATCAGTATCATTATGACCTGTTGTTTTTTTTCTAGAGCTGGAGAAACCATGGAATGGGGGCAGGGAAGGGATAAAAAAATATATATCTCAGGAAAAAACATTCCACAAACTACACTAAACATTAAAATGTTTTGCTTTGCAATAAGCTTTAAATAATTTTTAAGTGTTTATTGCTAAACCACTGGGAAAAATCTCATTTTTCATTGCTGAAAACCAAGAAATCTGTTTCAGGTTGATATGTGTGCAAAAGCCTATAGGGAAAATTTTTATGAAATTGAAGATTTTCCACATTTTTCCAGAGTTTGAAGAAAAAACAAACAACAAAAAGCAGTCCTGAAAAATTCGAACAACACTTCAGTATGTGATTTCAATAAGCACAGATGACAGTTTCCTTATCTTACCTAGCAAAATCCTCTAGGTAAGGTCAGCAGAGGCATATATGGGGGACGCTCTAACATTGAAGACTTGAGGGCTATTCTTGCATTTATGGCATATTCCTTATTTGCTTGTTCATGTTCAAAACTTCATATTGTATGCTTTCCTCTATATTCAATATGGAAAAGCATATGAGCTAGCAGCCACAGAAATCAACTGCTTCAAGACATTTGATCAAAGCTGGAACTGCAATAGCTGGTGACCAGTGCTTGCAGTAGCTGCAGGAGATGGTTCTTGCTCCTGTTCCAGTCCTGGGCACACTATTTTACAATCTGCTTAATGTACACGTAAATAGACTGTGGTCTGAGAAGGAGGCAAAAGATAAGGGACTGTCGGATAGTTGCTTTTGATTAAAAGCATGATATTATCTTAAAAAAATATTTTAAACTAAAGCACCAGGGTACAGAAATTCTCCTTTTGCTCCAAAACCCAGCCACGGACTTTACTCAGAGCTCTTGATGGAGCAGAAAGCTTTCCCTTAGCTTTATTGGCCTTTTGAAAAGTCACTCTGGTTAAATTTAAACACCGTATGATCAGCAGCTCTCTCTGACTTGGAATTACACCAGGTTCTAAGGAAATTTGGGAGGTCCCTACCAGCTGATTGTACCAAGTAGGAGGTGAGAATGCACATGTGCACACATGTCTGCAAACCCATGCACAGAGGTGAAGCCTTTCTTTACAAAATGTACTCTCTACCATACAAACGTGACAAGTGTAAAGATTTGTGAAGAAAGCGTTTACTTCACAGCTGGTTTTTGTTGATCTGTGCCATATAAACAGTACAGCATTATATACCGCATGGCTACCGCTTGCTTAAGAGCAAAGCGAACTCCCCAAAATAAACAGAGCTACGAACTTGATGGGAAAATTGACCATGAAGAAAAGCCAGCATTTGATCCTTGCTACTGCAACATGCTTATTCACTGGCTAAGCAAGGAACCATCTTGCTGATGTACCTTTCCCACATTAGTTTTGTTTCTGTTAGCTCTGCTACTGTGACCAGGATGTCAGCTTAGCTTCCAAACAGTGTTTTTATATTTGATTTTTACTGATGATTTCAGTTTTACAGTTACACCCACCAACTTGAAACCCATGACATAAGGCACTATTTAGGGGCTTTATGCTGTACATAGCAGTGTGGGGAATCCGCAGTAAAAATATGTTCCTCTGCAGTACTTACTTTTAGCAGGCAAGTGATTCAGGTTTCAATAAGGACCATTACTTTGAACATGCTATTTTCTTTTCTTTTTTTTTAAAACTAATGTTACAGCAGAACTGCAATATGCCTAATTTATAGCATGCTACTATGAATATTATAATAGTGATTGTTTATATTAGATCCTCTTTGTCCTTGGTCTGAGTTATTTTGTAAGAAGCTTACATTTTATTAATTTAAAGCAACACCACCAATAAATACTCCTCTAACTTTCAAGCCAACTTCAGTATGAAAAGAGGCTTAAGTCTTATAACCCAGAAGTCAAATTAAACTGCATGCAAAGATACTCATTATTCAGGTCTCAAGATTTTATTGAAGTAAATCTTACTTTTTAAAACATAATTTTTGAATGCTTGAGGTTAACAAACTAGAATTGTTTGAAAATCATGTAAGCCCTGAAGCCAATATTCATCTATACAACTCCTATATTTAACTGTATGAGGAACATTCACCCGTCCAAATGTAGCTGGATTCTCCCGGAAGCATCTGTGATAAGCGTGAAGAAGGAAACCTGTGTGGTCAGACGTAAGGGGGGAGGGATGGGGTGAAGATGAAGTTTGGCTCAGAGCTCCCGCATGGTCTCCGTTGCTGTGGAAACGACGGCCTTTGCAGTGCCTATTGCATCTATATACGTTCAGAAGAGCCATCTCTTCTGTATACCATTAGGAGGAGTCTAAAATGAAGCTGATCAATTAAGGGCCTGTGCTATGAGGGGAAAATGTAGACAATAACTTAAACTGAAAAAGAAGTAATGAATCACCCTTTTATGCAGTGACATATAGTTACATCCAAATGCCATGCTGTGCTTCTTAGGGAAAAGAAGAGGAAACAATGATAAAAATGGAACTGTGCTTTTAAATTCAATTGCTCACAACCTTTCACATGTCTTCCTTATCCTCATGAGCGAGCCAATCAGTATATAATATTCCCCCTCCATTCATCCACTACCTTGTGAATAAGATCATATTATATGATTCTTAAATTAACAAGGCTCAAGCTCTGAGAAGTAGATGTGTCCACTTAAAGCACATTTCCTTCTGCTGTTTGCAGTTTGTTTGTATGAGTGACTGTCTGATTGTTACCCAGGCAACCAATGCAGACGTGAATTTGATTAGATATAGTTTCACAGATGTGGGCAGTGTTTCAAGCATTGTTTGGTGTTTCTGTTGGAAAGAGAATTCAGTTTGTTAACTTTTAAGAGTTTTTGTTTGAAGGACAGGGAGGAAAAAGGCAAGGATATAATAATTTTTACTTGGGGTTATCTCAGCTTGCTAGTTGCTATTTGTGTTTGGTAAATGGTTCCTCATTCTACATAAAGCAAAATGTGGAAAAATTCCAGTATTGACAGCAGGGAGACATGTAAAAGTACAGGAATTTTTATTGTCTCCGCTGAAGCAGATTAAATTATCATCACTCTAGAAGATAACATCATTAAAATGTGAAGACTATTTGGTCATATCGTAATAATAAGAGTACCGGGAACATATTTTGATGCTTAGCTATGCACAGTCTGTCTTGTGAAGAGGCAGCACGGTATTTTAACTGATGGCAACATTGTGTTCAGTGTGTTTATTTCTCCAGTGGAACTTGCAGACGTAAACATCTGTTGAATGTGTAGCTAGAGGACAACAGTTTGACATTCTACATGAGCTTTCTTGGTGAGCAAAGCTCACTTTCTTTTCCTGTTACAAAAGCGGAAGGGGGAAATAAACTTTGGACATAAAATGAAAATGACTCCCCCTAAAACTCAGCATTTCAGATTTCAGAATGCAATTCAGTCTTACAAAGGCATAAGCCTCCATGGTAATGTTAAGCTCAGTTTACAGGTACAAAATTCAAGGGAGTTGAGATTTTCTGTTCTATTTCAAGCTAAACTCTAGAATAAACAGGATTAGCTATTTAACTGTGATCGCTTGCTTGGGATTGCAATGACCTGCAGCCTGGGAGCTGGAAACAAGTCTTCCCCCACCGCACATTCAATAACCTTGAGACCTTTTCACACTCTCCTGCAAATATACATCTGAATTACTTCTCGTGAGCCAATGAACTCTTCTTTTATGACCCCATTCTTGAAGATGAATGGTTTGGCTGCCAGTGCACTATAATTCATACCTGGTCTGTGATTTTATAAGACTGTGACATTCTTCTGGGAACATTTAGTCTAGCTTTTTAAGGAAACACAACTCGTGATAATGTTGTCCATCTATCTGTGAGTCAGTTACTTGCTAGGAGCTTTTGATTTTTTTGGCAAACTCCAACTAAATTTGCAAATATCAACTAATTTAATAGCACAGAGAGATCTGGAAGATGTTAAGTTCCTACACATTCTGTTAAAATTGGAAGCTGGGTAAATGGGAAAGAGCCTTTAGTGAGAGAAAAACAGGGAGTACTCCATTGCTCTCGGTTGAGTTTATAGCAGCTGTATAACCAGTAACCCTTCAGGCAACTCCTCGCTTTCATAGCACAAGGCAGAGCTATCAGCATGGCAGGATGGCTGGTTTGATGTAGAATATAGCAGGGGAAGGGCCTGGGGACAAGAGGGAGCTGCTGTCAGAGAGGAGAATAATACCAGGGGGACTGGGAATGTGCAGGGCAGAGCCACTGTGATTGAGCTGTGGGGGGACAGGAGTTGTTGGGGGAGATGGGGTGGGAGTGGTAATAGGACAGGAAGTATCTGGAAGCCAGACTTTATCATTTCTGCTGTTCATGAGACAATTTGTTTTACCACATCATTGGGCTGTGATTTGATCCAGATAGTCTGTAGGGCAAACGAAAGAACCCGTTACAGATCAAAACTTCATTAATGGAAGGACTCCTGCTGAGATGAATGGCTGTTGGATTGGGATTGCCAGATTTGTAAAAACAAGTAATAAGGGATCAAAAAAGGGAAAGAGTAATTGAGGGTAATTAAAAATCCATAACCAGAAGGCTAGATTTGTAATGTAGCTCAACCTTCTTGATTGCTGGTCATTTAAAGGTGCAGCCAGTGAGCAAAAGATTCTTACACACTGAGGTGAGATTTTTACTGAAAGGGTTAGGAGCCATGCTGAATAATATAGTTTAAAAATGTAATGTTTCTTTTGTAGATCGCTGAAAATAGCATAGTTACTTATAACTATTTGTTCTAATAAAATTAGCTATTTTCTGAACCCCATCAGTACAGGCTTTGATTTTCTGCAGATGTGTTTCTTATTCACTGTTAACTGAGAAATTGTGAGAATTAATTCTATCCTTCCAGCTGGTTGCCAATAAGTGTTAATCCTCTGTGCTTTGTAATCAGATGGTATTGTTTCTGCACCTAAACTAGATAAATAGGACCATTTTTTATAAGACAATTGCTAGGAATGCACACTTTTTTGGGTGTGCAAAAAAAGTCTTTTTGTTCCATGCATAACTGAGAAATTTGCATGTTCCTATTTCCACATTTATATTTTCTTTGGCAAGTTTATATTTCAACAAAGAACAGCCATCCTCCAGTACAAGTGTGGTCAAAATCCTGTTTACATGATTGCTAAGAAGTAGGACAAATACTGCAACCTCTACCCTGCTCTACCCGAGAGAGTTAACCAGCCTCTCAAGCTTACTCGCATTGTTGCTCTCCATTTGCCTAGCAGTGGGTACCAGTTGTGGCTGTTTGACCATTTTTGACCCTGTTAAAACAGAACATGTCATTTGAAATGAAGAGGGAGAAGAGGAATTGACATAGTTCAATACAATTTTATCACCTAGTAAATGAAACGGGAGTGGATTTTGCTCTCTCATTTGAATTGAGTACTAACTCCTCTGCATACAAAGGTGATTATTCTGGTTTAAATATCCATATACACCAAGAAATACACCCACACACACCCACACACACCCTGAGTTGTATAAATGTAAGAACAGAAATAGATCAATATTTTGTATTTTGTTTTTTATTTTTCCTCATCCTCTGGACTGTCAGATGCAGTACCATAGGGAACTCTTAAAAGCCCCTATATCTGTGTAGCTAGGTGCATTTTATACAGGGTGGCTATTAGATTGACTTCACAGAAATGGACTCAAATAAAGAATGATAAGTCACATGTTAGTGATGGTTTATGTCCTCTAAGAAATGAACAAAGAAGCCCTGTCAGGGCTGTAGATCTGGTACATGCTAATCGTACTGAGAAACAGATGGCATTGTTGTAAATGTAAGGATACACGGACAAAAGTTTGTCAGTCCTTATAAATTTTCAAGCCACATACAGGGAAATGGTACTTTTCTTGTGCATTAAATTCCCCTCAGGAAAGAAATTACAACTCATACTTTTTAATAGTAGCAATAGTGAAACTGGTTTATATAGCATCTTTTTAATAAGAATAATGTATGTGCTTGACACATAAGCATATGCAGATGTGGAAACATTAAAAATACTAGAGAATAAGACAGCTGGAGGTTAGAAGCTGTGCCTGAGACTGATTCAAATGCTCAGGCTACCAGACAATTTCATGGGAATGAGAGCTCACTAGCGTCTTGCATTTAAGTAGCAGCATAAATTACCCAGTATTTAGCCCTTAGCATAAACTGCTACACCCTCAGCAACAGCCCTTCCCCACTCACCCTGGTGTCCTGAGCAAAGGGAATGCCACAACTGGATTCTGCCAACTTTACACAGGTTCAGCAGCACTATGAAATCTGCGGTGTTACTTGAATGGGAAACTCTTCATCATAAAAATGCTTCAGTATAACTCGAACATGGTATACTGTTGTCATCACTAAACCTACTTTTACCTGTGTGGTGTATCAGCTATGTAAGGATGTAAAAGCTAAAGAATCAATGTAAGAGCAACAGAATACAGACCGTAGCCATCAATAATTTTTGTGCTTCTGACATTTAAAAAAAAAATAAAAAGCAACAACCAAAATCAAACAATAAGGTATTTTAGTGGAAGGGGACAAATTTTATACAAACCCCCAAAGAATTCAAGATGTTATACAAATATGCTGTATTCTGAAAAAAAAAAAAAAACCATCAAAACCAGAAAACACAAAATCAACTGCTGCTTCTAGTTTATGGTTGATTAGTTTCTTCATTAGCTAAAAAAGACAAAGAACTGAACTGGTATAGGTCCAGAATGTATACCTGGATGTACACCCATTATTTATACTGTTGCATTCACACTCCTGGATTAAGATGAAGCTGTGCTACCTCAGAGCACAGAGAAATCGGGTTGTCCCAAATTGTTCAGGCTTTCTTAGAGTAACTGGGGAGACAGACAGGAGGATGTGCTTGTACTATGCATGTACTTGGTACATTTTTTTTTTTCATTTGCTTGCCAATAGAATTTTCTTACAGGCAAAGCAGAAGGCAAAGGTGGGGACTGGGAGAATGAAGAGCCACCCACTGTGGGAGAAGATCAGATTCAAGACCATCCAAGGCACCTGAAGGTGCACAAGTCCATGAGACCTGATGAGATCCATCCGCAGGTCCTGAAGGAACTGGCGGATGAAGTTGCTAAGCCACTATCCATCGTATTTGAGAAGTCGTGGCAGTCTGGTGAAGTTCCCACTGACTGGAAAAGGGGAAACATAACCCCCATTTCTAAAAAGGGAAAAAAGGAAGACCCAGGGAACTACAGGCCAGTCAGTCTCACCCGTGTGCCTGGGAAGATCATGGAACAGATCCTCCTGGAAGCTATGCTAAGGCACATGGAGGACAGGGAGGTGATTCGAGACAGCCAGCATGGCTTCACCAAGGGCAAGTCCTGCCTGACCAACCTAGCGGCCTTCTATGATGGAGTGACTACAGCAGTGGACACGGGAAGGGCTACAGATGTCATCTATCTGGACGTCTGTGAGGCCTTTGACATGGTCCCCCACAACATCCTTCTCTCTAAACTGGAGAGACATGGATTTGATGGGTGGACTGTCCGGTGGGTGAGGAATTGGTTGTATGGTCACATCCAGAGGGTAGTGGTCAATGGCTCAATGTCCAGATGGAGGTTGGTGACAAGTGGCATCCCGCAGGGGTCCGTATTGGGACCAGTACTGTTTAATATCTTCATCAGTGACATAGACAGTGGGATGGAGTGCACCCTCAGCAAGTTTGCAGATGACACCAAGCTGAGTGGTGCGGTCAACACACCAGAGGGATGGGACGCCATCCAGAGGGACCTGGACAAGCTCGAGAAGTGGGCCCATGTGAACCTCCTGAGGTTTAACAAGGCCAAGTGCAGGGTCCTGCACCTGGGTCGGGGCAAGCCCTGGTATCAATACAGGCTGGGGGATGAAGGGATTGAGAGCAGCCCTGCCGAGAAGGACTTGGGGGTACTGCTGGATGAAAAGCTGGACATGAGCCAGCAATGTGCGCTCGCAGCCCAGAAGGCCAATCCTGGGCTGCATCAACAGAAGCATGGCCAGCAGGTCGAGGGAGGGGATTCTGCCCCTCGACTCTGTTGTGGTGAGACCCCACCTGGAGTACTGCGTCCAGCTCTGGAGCCCTCAGCACAGGAAAGACACGGACCTGTTGGAGCGGGTCCAGAAGAGGGCCATGAAAATGATCAGAGGGATGGAACACCTCTCCTATGAGGACAGGCTGAGAGAGTTGGGGTTGTTCAGCCTGGAGAGGAGAAGGCTCTGGGGAGACCTTATTGCAGCCTATCAGTACTTAAAGGGGGCTTATAAGAAAGATGGGTAAAGACTTTTTAGCAGGGCCTGTAGTGATAGGACAAGAGGTAATGGTTTTAAACTAAAAGAGGGTAGATTTAGACTAGGTATAAGGAAGAAATTTTTTACGCTGAGGGTGGTGAAACACTGGCACAGGTTGCCCAGAGAGGTGGTGGATGCCCCAGTCCTGGAAACATTCAAGGTCAGGTTGGACGGGGCTCTGAGCAACCTGATCTAGTTGAAGATGTCCCTGCCCGTGGCAGGGGCGTTGGACTAGATGACCTTTAGAGGTCACTTCCAACCCAAACTGTTCTATGATTCTATGATTCTAAAACCAGTATTTCATCTGGGATCAAATTTTTAAAAAAACTTGGGTCTCATTGGGGATCCAGAGAGCTCAGCACCAGTTTGACCACTTTTGAATAGAGCTGTGTGGATCTGCACCAAGTCTCAAATCCTCAAAATGCTTTAAGTACTTGCAAATATCAAGCACCTATCTTTAAAGATAGTGGCCAGCACACCTTTGAAAATAGGGCTCTGTTATCTACTTATTATAGTTAATATTAATCTACTGTTTTATAACGGTTAGAAAACACATGGATATCGCTTTTCTCTTAAATGAGCCAGTCTGCATGGTAAATTCTTGTAGATCTGCAGCACCCATGTAATGTCACCCACTGATGCAGCCTGCCTCGCATTCGCAATCACCACTGGGCAGCCAGGCTGCCCTGCGCAGGAGCTCCATACCTGGGAGCTGCATGCCACTTCGGCAATTGAGTTATTTTAATGGTTCAGGTTCTGAGACGCAGCAGTGGGGATGAAGCTGTGCAAACAGCAGAAGTCACCTTCTCTCTTAGTCACTGATTAAAGCATAGGCGTGAGGCAGGGCTGGCTCCACTGATATCAGGCTTTTGTGCTGACCTGGGATTTCTGTGAGACTGAACTACCTGCGTGCTGTAAGACTCCCTGCTTTGGGATTTGCGTATATGTGAAACAAACTAATTTGTTACAGTAAAAATAAACCCAAGCTTCACAGTCCCGACATCTCCCCTACTAGATCACATGGCATTTGGGCACTGTAATATCTAGACTGATAGCAATGCTATACCACCCAGAAGAGCAGTAAAGGCTGCCTCAGGCTATAGAAAGGACAATTTGACTCACTGGAAAAAAAAGAAAAAGATAATTTAAGCTGCTCTTACTGGAGCGGAGGAAGTCTCTCAGAAAGTCGCAACGTACAGTCATTCAGCTGCATTGTGCTTGGGGGCTTTTTGATAAAGGTAAAACTTTCAGGTTTTAAGGTTTTAAACCTTGTATTAATGTAATTTTACTCATTTATGTATTAAACTCAATCCTAGCAGATTACAGTTTAGATTCTGTGGTAGACTGGAAATTGTAAGCATTTCTAAAAGGAGTAAATGATATATTTCTTCGGGGTTGCTGATATCAATAGTCCATTCCACTTCTGAAGTAAGATTTTTGAGTCTATCTATCTGCTGCTTCACTGAAGCTACAACATATTGTCTTCCCTGTAATGCATTGCATTTCTAACTTGATTGGGGAAAAAAAACCCTAGCAACAAAAAGACCAAAACCGAATCTGATTTGATAAAAGTCCAGGCTGTTCATTGTAATTAAAAAAATTTACTACTCTGCAGTGCCCACAGGAAGGAATTTTTTATAGCTTTGAATTAAGAAATCTTAAGTACTGCAATTCAGGAGAGCAAAACTACTTGAGTGACTTTCTTTGGTTCTACTCCAAATCCAGATCTGTATCATGCTTTCCATTTTCAATTTATTCAGAATGGCAAGTATTTTGATACATAGATTAATTTGCTCTGAGGTTTGTATTTGTCTAACCATTTCCTCTTATAATAAATTCTCTAGATATTCACTTGCAGGGGTATTAATATGTTTTTTGCTGAGAGAAGAAGTAACTCTGGGAATCAGCCATGAATATGTGTCAGAAAGTGAAATGTAAAGTAATAAATTCTGTGATTTAGATATAAATGTATTTGGTAGTATGAGAGAAACAGGATTGCACTGTGTTAGTGGAAAGTCAGGGGATTCCTTTAGCAGTGCTGGCGCTGTGTATGGCAATATAAGAGAAACATGCATATCTGTACACATTTCTTAGGTTGTTGGTGTCAGTGGAGTCATATTCTCTTTCAGTAGCCATGAATCTTGCCTAATTCATGTGATTATTTTTTTCCAGCTGCCACCCAGTTTTATTATTGCTATCTCAGATGCCTGTCTTTATTCCTTTGCCTCTTCCTCTTGTAAAGCTCTCCAAAACTTTAAAAAAAGAAGAAAAAAATCCTAGAAGCAATAGATCAACATAAACAGCATGGAGGGGAAAGTGATACGTTTATTGAGGAGGGATGATGTAAGTTGGTTTCATTTATGGTGCAGGGAGAGGGAAGATGGAAGAAAGGATAAAAGTTCATTTGGTCATCATTTGGTTTGATGTGGTCTGTCTAATGATCATTGGCTGCTAATAGTTCAGCAAAATGGGGGTCCTGTAGGCAATGATTCTACACAGTAGAAGTTTAAGGGAAGGCAGGTTAGTGCCCTCAGGTTGCAACCAGTCTCTATTTTAGTAGCGTTTTCTCCAAATGTTGTCTGTTCCTGTTTGCGGTTTTTTTTCCACAGAGGAAAGCACAATGCATATTTATTGCTTTACTCTTCCACCTCTTGAATAGAGAAATCAAGCAATCTTTTTGTTATGGCTGCAGGCTACCATTTACAAACTGCTGGTTATCACAGTGTAATGTGACCTCAAGGTACCTAGAGGAGTTTCAATGGAACTTTGTTTTAAGCCTTTAAGCGTACATGTTACTGGGAAACTTCTTAATGACTCTACTGTAAAGATATATATGTAAAAACACAGGTAATTTTTTTTTATCTAGCACTACTTAAGGTAGAGCACATAAACAGCAACGGAGGTTAGAGCGCAATTTTGGTTCTTTCTAAAGCTATGCAGTAAAGGTCATCTATTTCCCAAAGAGCTTGCAGTCAAAACAGGGGAGTCAGTATGTGAGAAAGGAAGGGTTATTATCTCACTTTGCTAAGGCCCTGTGATATAGGCCACAACAAAAGCCCCACTAGAAGCAGAAGTTTAATGATGATCTCAAGAACTGAAAAAAGATACATGAAAAAAACACAGTTTCTTTGGAAACACCTTTTGTATTAGTCACATACTGTCTTCCTTATACTATCTTCCTTTAGCCTAATGTTGATGAATATTTATGTTATAACAGACTTTCAGTAGGAAAACTTAATATGGGGCCACAGAACAGAAAAGATGTACATCTTTGTGATGGACAGTTCCTGGCACAAAGTATCAGCTAACAAGAGAGACGCAGAACAGAAATGCTACACATCCATCAAACCTGATAATGATCTTCCCCTCCTGTTCATAGACCTGTTAATAGTTGTAATGAGCTTTATGTGTTGGTGTGGTGAGGAAGCAAGATTGTATTGTATTGAGATTGATGCAAATATGTGATAGGGCCTGTAAGAATGTGACATGTTACTGGCTGCTGCAGTCCTAAAGAAAGGAGGGGCTAAGGTCTGCATGGCAATTCATACTTATTTGATGCTTTTGGTTGTCTCTAAAGAAATCTGCTTGTAAATGGCAGTGTTTTATTTAAGAAGACAAGTGCACTTGAAGTCACTTGTTCACTTGAAGTATCCTGGAAGATACTTGTCAGGGCCTGAAAGATGCTTTCAAAAGCTGAAAGAAACACTGTCTGGAATCTCAAAAAATTGTGAAGTACTGTAGTAAACCTGGAAAGAAGGCTTTATTTTAAAAAGGAGCAACTGGTTGAGCAGTCAAAATATGACATGATGAGATATCTAACAAAAAATCCTGGTTTCTTTCAGGAACTTCTCAGTGTCCTTCTTCATCATAGAATCATAGAATCATAGAATCATTAAGGTTGGAAAAGACCTCTAAGATCATCGAGTCCAACCGTCAACCAAACACCACCAAGCCCACTAAACCACGTCTCTAAGCGCCTCATCTACACGTCTTTAGTTGCCAGCTGCAACTTCCTTAGTTCCTAGAGTTCAATTTATGAACTCTGAGAGCAGAATAGGACAATAATATTTCTGCTGGTTCTGTGATAGAACTGACACACTGCAAGGTCAGTCCTCAGGTAGGCAAAGCTTCTGGTTTCCTCACACTATTAAAGAAAGTGGTTTCCAAGAAGTTCTTAATGCTCTGCTAGCCTAAGAGCTACTTCTCATGGATGGGGTAAATTACTGGATGCTTGCTTCTGTCTCTTTTTCCTGTCCCCACCTAACCTTACTCTGTCAAGGGGGAATCTTTACTGGCCGTTCACCATAATGATGAAGCATACCCACCTTGTGAGTGAGTCCTTGCTGCGTTGTCCAAGAATGCAAGTGACCCCGAAGGGCCTGTGTGTGTTAGAGCAATAGCTTGGTCAGTAACCCCTACCTTTGAAACTGCTAAGCCCAGCCTCTTTCTCTCCAGATATACATAATTCATATTGCTAAAGAAATTATAAGACTATGTGGGGAAAAAAAAGGATGTGTGTACAGTACTCAGTTGCTAAGATGATTATCTATCTGAAGGCCTGACCATCAGCCAAGATTTCAAACAAATCAAGCAGAGGGAAATGAAACTCTGAAGTGCTCTTGTGGAAGTCAGAATCAGATCCACTTTGATGCATTTTCCATTTCCCCTACTGCTTCAGGGTAGCTGCAGATACAATCGAGCTAGATTAGATCTGCCCAGGGAAGTGAGTGCTTTTGCTGTGCACAAGCTGGCCTGTTGAAAACTCCAGTTTGGGACTTGCTGGGGCTGCTTGCTAAAAGATTAATTATTCCAAAGGCTGAGCATCCTGAAGGAGCCATCACCTTCTTTGTCACTTGTTCTGGCTTTGTTAGTAAACACTTCTCACCTGTGACAGTCACTGATAAATCTCAGACAGGAGTTTCTGGTCTATTATAAACAGCTTTTAGTTGCTCCCCTGAGGGAGGTGTTTTTAAGAATTTGGCATGTCTTATTGCTCAGATGGCAGCATTAGCAGTATGGTGCTTTTCCAGTGTCTTTAGCACACTTGTCAGGAATGTTAACAACAAGACGGTGGGATGTTTCCCTCCCTTTCTCACTCCTCTACCTGGGATCAAGAATGGTCATACTAGAGCCAAAACCTTCACATGCTGAAAGTAGGTTTCAGCTGTAAAATCCATAATAACAGCAACCCCAACAGGCAAACTTCCGTCCTAAGAGAGTACTTTAAAATATCCACTGTACTCAGTTTCTGTAGTAGGCTGATTTATGCTGACCTTCAGGTACAGTGCTTAAGACAGGTACCACCACAAGCTCTTTATATGCACTTCCTAAACCTCCCTCATCCCATAGAGTCCCATTCTGTGCACTGCCTGGGTTCTTGCTAAGTCCCAGTGAAGGCAGCAGGATTAGATGCAGGTTTAAAGTTAGGCCTGAGCTTCAGCACCTTGTTGGACCGGGATCCGAATTACCATAATGACAAGAACAGAGTATTAAAACTAAATGATATGTTTATACAAACTAATGAAAAATATGCTGGGTTCGAAAGTTCTTCCATCATATTTGCTCTCAAAGTACATGCAAATTCACAGTGGTGTTTACATTTAAAAAGGCTTATTGCCATTTATGGATGCACTAATTCAATGCAGTAATTTTCTTCACGGTTAAGACCCCAGGAAGTTATGAGGAGGCAGTATGAATAACTATGCATAAGGGGTTTTTTTTTAGCTGAAGCCAGGGTTTTAGAAATGCAAGATACATATTAATGAGTACCATGCCTGTGAAAGGTGCTAGATTAACCTTCCCTAAGAGGAGAATCTTCAATTTATTCACTGGGAAAGTGCTACATTACAGCAGTGCTGGTATTGCTGTGTCGGGAGCACTCTCTATCGCTGTTGGGTCCCTACTGTGGCAAAACCTGGAGTGTCTGCCTGCCTTTACACGTGAGACTGGATCCACTGAAATTAAGGGAGCTGATTCTTTGTTTACCATGTATCTAAAGAGGTTTGCTGTACCCTCGGTTTGTAGAAAGATTGTTCTGGGAACGGGAAGACTGCTTGTCCTCTAGACCTGTCCATCCTCTAAACTTTCAGTACTCAGCTCAGAACTGTGAACACAACTGCAGAATGTGGTGGGGTTTTTTTGATAATTATTAGGAAGGTGGCTACACAAAAGGCTTGGGAGATGGTAAGAAGCTACAATAATGTCTGATTTGCAGCTAGCACCTCTTTTCAGATGAAACAACTTTCAGATGACCACAGCTTTTGGGCCAGCTTAGGCCAGCTTCAAAGCAAAACCTGGAAGGTGGGAAAGTCTACTTCTGCCAATCTTCTCACTCTTCTTCAGCAATGCTGGTGGAGTTCATCATCTTGGCAGGAACATTTGGTGCCTGTAACTATAACAGGATTGTCAGAAATTTTCAGTAGTACATAAAAGTCATGGATTTTTTTGGATTTCTGTAAGAAGATAATGACCAGGGCTGTGTAGATAAAGTAGATGTTGATACACCACAACATCCTCTGCAAAACTGATGTTGGTCATGAGCTAGTGAACACTGTTAGATTTATGGATTTCAGTGAACCTGTGCTGATTTACCCCAGCTGAGGTTGTGGCTTGCACGGTTACTCTTTGGCAGAGGGAAAACAGACATTGCAAATTGAATATAAAGTAAAAGAAGTGATATTAAAAATTAGCTTTTAGAACTTGATGTGGACTTTAATTGATGGGTATAATTTAAATTGTAGTTTCAAACTTGACATCTACTTTTGTAATATCAATTACTTCCCAAAAGTGAGCATTCCAAGACAAGTACAATCTTCATTAAGAGGGTTTTTTGTCCCCAAAATATTTTATTTTTTAAAACATCTGATGCATTTTCTATTTCTATTAATATTCATAAAAGTGAGGAATCATAACATTACAACTTTAAATTGAATACCAGTAAAATTATTTGAAATCTACAGAAGTGAAATGTAATCATTGAACAAGCTTCAGTTATTCACTTAAAGTGGAAAAAAACCAATACTAAATCATTAAACATGAAGCAAAATCTGGAAATGCATCAGCAAAACAATTCACAACTCTGGATAAAACATGAAGGCTACTGCAGAATGATTTTTGAAAGGTATTTCTGAGAAATAAAAAAGCAGTCTAACCACAATTAATTGTAATTCATAGTTCCATTACATTTTTATTGTTGGGGAATTGCATATTATTCACAGGTAGCAGTAACATTTATAAATGTTTTGCAATAGTATATTTTAAGTATGACCTTTTAATGTGAAGAGAAATCAAATTAAACATAGTTATTTCTTGAGATATCTGCTTCATGTTTACAAGATGGAAACTAAAAAATTATTGACAGACAAAACTAGGCAACTCCAAACAGGTTATGCACAAAGATGAGTACATATTTGGATTCCTTTTAGGATACCATCATTATGTGACTAAGTGCATAGTCAGATATTCTCCTCTGGACCTAGCTATAAAAGCATAGGAAATCAACTCCACCTGTTCTTACTTCAGCCAGCAATTATGGTCCCATGCTTGAAATACCTGACAGGATTGTGTCTGTGGTGCTCATTGCTTTCACTACTAAGTCAGCTGAATTAGACAAAAATCACCCCTAGGGCAGTCAGAGATAACAGGACTCTCTTAAATAAACAGAACTTTTTTTTCAGAACTGAGGTAATAACAAATACCTAGATGGTAATGACTTCAGTCATTCTAACTATATATGCAAAAGATTGTCTGATGATGCCCAAAGAACAGGAAAGTAAGTCAAGGGGCTTATTTTCTGCAAATCCAAATTTTGATCATTGTTCCATGCCAGATTCAACAACTAGATGGATTAAAGTTTCAGTATTCAAAAACCTGTTTCACTAGTTAGACATATTTTATATGACTAAAGAAATGAGCTGTCTGTCAGAATCAAGGCTATTAGGTGGTATTGGTCATCTGTCAAAGCTAATGAAGCAATGGCATCATTGCTAAGCAGGTGTCTGTAAGCAGCAAATCCCCCAAACAATCCTTTTATGTGTAAAAAGCACCATGATGCCACAGATGTTCATTGCTTTCCTCCATTATGTAACCCTTATACGTCTTAATTTCTTTTAAAAAGTGAACTTTCATGCCTTTATGCCATTAAATATTTGTAAACAAAGCAGAACAACATCTTAAATTCGAATTTTTAGGAAATCCTATCAGGTGATTTAATTGACAGAAATAAAAAACAGTCTTAGAAGGTATTAATTGTTAAAATTTCCTGCACTGTGTCTCTTGATTTTACTAAAATCCTGAGTTCTTCAGGTTCATTTGCGCAGTTTCCTTATTGCTACTCTCACATCATCGGGACAGTGGTCCATTCCTGCTTTGTGTTTCAACTTCTCAGTTAACCCCCAGAAACAGTGAAATAACAATAGTGGCATAATTAATTCCGTTTGCACAGAAGTTGCAAGAGGACTGTGGTGTGTTTCATGGTAAGGTTAATTTTAGTAAAATAATAAATATCTACATTTAAAAACAAAAGCAAAAAAAACCCCAACCAACCAACCAAAAAAAACCAACCCCCGCTTCCATCCAGGTTTTATATATCTAGCTAAGATCACATCATGTTTGTTCACTGATAGTGAGGCTGTGATTGCCAAGCCTGCAAGAGTGAATAAGAGGCAGGAAGAACATATCCACTGCTATGAGATGAGCTACATGAGGTCCAGGATCGTAGGCTACTCACTAGCATTCCCTGTGTCTTCAGTCTGTGCCTTTGTCCCAGGGCTGGCATTGCCGTCTCCTACCTGGACAGGAGGGGACAGAATTATGATTTGCCAGAACTTTAATACTACCCTGCATCAGCAAGGCAGAATAATATAATCATTGTCTCAGCAGCAGGGTGAGATAAGACTAACCCTGGCTTCTGTCATAATAAATCACAGCACAGCAGAGAGAAACTGCCACAGGCAGGTGGCCCCTACCCCCATGCTCAAACCTGACTGTTTCTACAGTTGTAGCCACCAGACCCAACTGTCCTTGCCTTTGATTCATCTAGGCTAGCTTAAGCCACACACTATGCTATAAAGCTTATGCAGTCCCCACCATCACTTGCCATTTTACTTTGTATATGAGGGAGAAAGCAAACATAATGGTCAAAACCCAAAGCATGCTTATCCCATTGCTGAATGGCAATGGTGAGAAGTCTGCCAGAGTCCAAAATAACAGAGGGGCGATTAATTTAATCAGCTTCTCCTAACTTATCCTTCTTAAGGCCAGCTCTTAGGACAATGGTATCCAGGATCCCGTAAAGCACAGCAGTGATGCTATCTCATGCTCTAGGTGTGCTTTTGACACCACTCTTCCTGCAAAGTTCCCATGGCACGCTGATCATTCTTGCTATGGAATTAGGAAAACAGTTCATTAGAAATCCAGAGCTGCCAAATAAGATGATTTCATCAGGGCATTCTGCCAGCTGAAGTGGCTCATGCATTTGGCAATCTAGCACCTGCTGGCAAAAAACCCCACATTTCTCCCCCTGCATTCTTCACAAATGGAATGTCTTTCATATTCATCAGAAAGTCTGAGAAATTATTTTTCTTCTCCGTACTTCTGTTACTGCTCCTTGCCATCAGCCATCCACCTTCAAGAGATACATTTCTATTTCCTGATGAATCCTGACCTCATGAGGAACTGTGTGTCACCATCACTATCTGAAGTCATCTGGCTAAGATTATACAATGATTTGAAAGTTATGGCCTTGCCAACTGAAAAAATAGAGGGAGATGCTGCTGGCAAAAATCCTCTGCTTTGCAGATGTGGTGATGGTGTTGATGATGATGCTTATGGAAACACCCCCACCCTGTTCGATATTTTCCCCTTTCTCAAGGGAAGTTTCCTAAGCACAGCATAGTACAACCTGCCCTAGTATTTCATACTCATACTCTAACATTTGTAAACTTCCTTGAACACTGTATTTTCTGCACACCTTGACTTAGTTTCTTGCAGCTCCAGCATGCAGTCTGTTTTCTGCAGATGCTTGATGATAATAGACTCATTTTGGTTCTGAGTGCTTCCTGAGTGCTTTGAAACCTCACTCAACTAAACACATACAACGGAAGTAGCTTCTGAGGTTTGTCAGTAATGTAGCCCTTTCCCCCACACTCTTTAAATCTCATGGTAACAGCACATCTTCTGCTATCCATTGTTCTTTATTTTTATTTTTATATTTTTCTGCTTGCCATGTTCAGCAACTGATTTACATGAGAGGCTAGTCCTCCCTCTTTGTTTCATGATTAGGTCTTAACTTTCCAGCTCAAGCCACATTCCCTCTGAAATACTCCAGTAGTTCTTTATGGATGGGAGGACATTGGTCTCAGGTTGACACCTTTATTGCCATTGCTGTGAGAATACTTATTCCATTCCAGTAGAAATGGATGCAGTCTGAGGATTTGAACAGAAAGGAGAAGAATTTGAGAGGTATCTCTTGACTTGTACTTGGCATAAATAGACAAGCCTCTGCTGATGATACTGGGTGTTACACTGATCACATTGGGTGCTAGTATAAAAACACGCTTATATGATAACAGCGGCCTGTTCAGGACGCTGGTTGAGAGAGTCCCGTGGGAGACGGTCCTGAAGGGCAAAGGGGTCCAGGAAGGCTGGACGATCTTCAAGAAGGAAGTCTTAAAGGCGCAGGAGCAGGCTGTCCCCATATGCCGTAAGAAGAATGGGCGGGGAAGACGACCGGCCTGGCTGAACGGGGAGCTCTTGCTGGGACTCAGGAAAAAAAGGGGAGTTTACCGCTTGTGGAAGAAGGGGCAGGCGACTCAAGAAGAGTACAGGGATCTTGTTAGGTCGTGCAGAGAAGAAGTGAGAAGGGCAAAAGCCCAGCTAGAACGCAATCTGGCCGCTGTCGTTAAAGACAACAAAAAAAGTTTTTACAAATATATTAATGACAAGAAGAGAGCCAAGGAGAATCTCCATCCTTGATTGGATGCAAGGGGGAACATTGTCACTGAGGATGAGGAAAAGGCTGAGGTACTCAATGCCTTCTTTGCCTCAGTCTTTAACAGGCAGACCAGTTATCCTCAGGGTACTCGGCCCCCCGAGCTGGAAGACGGGGACGGCAAGCAGGATGAACCCCCCGTAATCCAGGAGGAAGCAGTCAATGACCTGCTATGCCACCTGGACACTCACAAGTCTATGGGGCCGGATGGGATCCACCCGAGAGTGCTGAGGGAGCTGGCGGAGGTGCTCGCCAAGCCACTCTTCATCATTTATCAGCAGTCCTGGTTAACGGGGGAGGTCCCGGAAGACTGGAGGCTTGCCAATGTGACGCCCATCCACAAGAAGGGCCGGAAGGAGGATCCGGGGAACTACAGGCCTGTCAGCCTGACCTCGGTGCCGGGGAAGATTATGGAGCGGCTCATCTTGAGGGCGCTCACAAGGCATGAGCGGGACAACCAGGGGATCCGGCCCAGCCAGCACGGGTTCATGAGAGGCAGGTCCTGCTTGACCAACCTGATCTCCTTCTATGACCAGGTGACCCGCCTAGTGGATGAGGGAAAGGCTGTGGATGTGGTCTACCTGGACTTCAGCAAGGCCTTTGACACTGTCTCCCACAGCATTCTCCTAGAGAAGCTGGCGGCTCACGGCTTAGACAGGTGGACTCTGCGCTGGGTCAAAAACTGGCTGGATGGCCGGGCCCAGAGAGTTGTGGTGAATGGAGTTACATCCAGTTGGCGGCCGGTCACGAGCGGTGTTCCCCAGGGCTCAGTACTGGGGCCGGTCTTGTTTAATATCTTTATCAATGATCTGGATGAGGGGGTTGAGTGCACCCTCAGTAAGTTTGCAGACGACACCAAGTTGGGTGGGAGTGTTGATCTGCTCGAGGGTAGGAAGGCTCTGCAGAGGGACCTGGACAGGCTGGATTGATGGGCCCAGGCCAACTGTATGAGGTTCAACAAGGCCAAGTGCCGGGTCCTGCACTTTGGCCACAACAACCCCATGCAGCGCTACAGGCTTGGGGAAGAGTGGCTGGAAAGCTGCCCAGCAGAGAAGGACCTGGGGGTGTTGGTCGACAGCCGGCTGAACATGAGCCGGCAGTGTGCCCAGGCGGCCAAGAAGGCCAATGGCATCCTGTCCTGTATCAGAAATAGCGTGGCCAGTAGGAGTAGGGAAGTGATCGTGCCCCTGTACTCGGCACTGGTGAGGCCGCACCTCGAATACTGTGTTCAGTTTTGGGCCCCTCACTACAAGAAGGACATCGAGGTGCTGGAGCGTGTCCAGAGAAGGGCCACGAGGCTGGTGAGGGGTCTGGAGAACAAGTCTGATGAGGAGCGGCTGAGGGAACTGGGGTTGTTCAGCCTGGAGAAAAGGAGGCTGAGGGGAGACCTCATCGCTTTCTACAACTCCCTGAAAGGAGGTTGTAGCGAGGTGGGTGTTGGTCTCTTCTCCCAAGGAACAAGCGATAGGACGAGAGGAAATGGCCTCAAGTTGTGGCAGGGGAGGTTTAGATTGGACGTGAGGAAAAATTTCTTTACTGAAAGAGTGGTGAAACATTGGAACAGGCTGCCCAGGGAAGTGGTGGAGTCCCCATCCCTGGAGGTATTTAAAAGACGTGTAGATGAGGCGCTTAGGGACATGGTTTAGTGGGCATGGTGGTGTTGGGTTGACGGTTGGACTCGATGATCTTAGAGGCCTTTTCCAACCTCAATGATTCTATGATTCTATGATTCTATGATGATTGCATAGTTTTGTTTAAGGCAATACATTTGATGTTTATGAGAACAAAGCTGGAAATTTTCCATTTAGAGAGTCTACTGTAAGGCATAAGCCATCAGCTTGGTCACAGTCTGCTTTTAATTTTTATGGTCTCTCCAATGAGCATATACAGAACAGATGAAATAAAATGAACAGGAAAGACCCCCTCTGAACAGAAACCCCAAATAAAAAATATCATAAAAAATGCAAATAGTCTCATGTGCATCCAAAGTATTTGTTATTTATAACAGGGACCAAAAATGTTTTCCTTTGAATCTACTGTATCTTTACAGTACACTGCTGAAAAATTCACTTTTCCTGTCCCGAAGCTGAAATGAAGCAATAATTTTGTATATTCAGTAGGACAGAGATGGTTGTTATGATACTTCTGAGGTTTTCACCACACTAAGAAACAGTACTGGCATGTTACATGCATGAATGCTTTTTTTACATATAATGCAGTCTGTTATTAAGCTGTGTATTTAAGTGGAAAATAGACCAGGTTGGACAAAAGTGGAAAGAGGAAACTATGTACTGGAAAAAATGGGTGGATTTGGTCACTCTGCATTGACATGGTTGTCAGAAAGCAAGGGAAACACAACTTTTCATTCAGCTTTTAGTGCCCTTGACTAGAACAGAACCCACTGAATCAAAAAAGATCAAGGACAAGATTCTCAAAATCTGCCTCTGGGCATTGCAGACTGCGTTCCCATTCATTTCAGAAGGAATTGGGTGTGTCTTTCCTTCAGTTCAAATGGTTGTTGTGGAAAATTCAGTGTGAATTCTCATTACTTGCCATGTTAGGAAGTGTTATCAATTACATAATTTGAATTCAATGTATAATATGTTTACAAATATACTTTTACCTTGGCTCCAATGCTGGAGTAATTTCATAGGCAGAATTCTTTGTCTGCAAGTAAATTTCCACTTTTTTTTTTCTGTAGCAGTAAATAGCATGTGCCAATACTTAATTCAAAATAGGTAATTAGGAATCTTGCTAATGATGCTTAACACATTTAGTGTGCTGACATTTCAGCAGATTTCTCCCAGAGTGATATTATGCAGTGTCTTGGCTCTTTGCCCATTTGGGATCATCTAGAGAGGTGCAGCAGACCATTGATACTACCTAGTGCATTTGTCAGCCACAGTATACCACCATAGCCTCTGCCTGGTGATGTGACTCAGCACATCACTTGCATCATCAGGATGCAATATGAGAGGCTAGGACATGAGAGATCTGCATGTGCCACAACTATGGTTGCATTTTTCATGCCTTTCTGGAAGAATCTGAACCTGTTATTGCCACTGTATGTCCAGAATATCAGTGCTTGAAGATACGAAATTCAGGACCGATTGGGTGCCTTTCTTTTGGGATGTAGAACCCCATAAACTCCCCACCAGTGAAAGAAGTCCAGTGATGATTCATCTGGCCTATTGCATTAAATGTTTTCAGGGTAGGTAGAGGAAAGTTCATGACAAATTGTTCTCTGTACTTAGTTGTAGAGTTATGATCATTAAATTTCTAGATCTGAGAATGAAATCATAACAACAGGCCGGGTCCAAAGCCAGTGAGAGCCTTTTCATCAACTTCAGCAGACTGTGGGGTAGGCCAGAGTATTGTTCAAGTGTTTGCTTACTTTTTAAATTCTGCTCAAATGTACTAGCTAAATTTTAGGGTGATGTAAGATACTACATCACCTGCTGGGTAAGAAGTCCAGCAGCTTTAGTGGAGTTAAATAGGTTTGCATCAGCTAAAAGTGTGGTTCTCAGTTTTCATCTAAATTGCAATGAACCAAACAACTAATGCTGCTAATAAATAAAACTTCAAGAGAGTTGCATAGTGTAAGTTTTGAAATGTTATCAAAACAAGTGCTGATCCCTAAATGTATTGTATATTCTACAAAAGGAAGGGTTGTTCACCTTAATTATTTATGACTGAGTGATTTATAGATTTTAGGTTGTGGTTCACCTTTTATTTTTTTTCCATGTTTGCTGTTTTCCCCTGATCTCAATTTAACAATCTCTTTAATATTGATCTGGATATGAGAAGCAATGCAAATTTTTAATGTTCTGCATCATGTGGCATACTTCAATTATTGGGATTTACTGTCATGAATAATTTATAGCTATGTTCTTTAATTTGTGATTGATTGTTGCCATCTTTTAAAAATGAATGTAGTTCTCAGTTTTGCTGGATCGACAGGCATGGGTAGATGTCTTCTGTTCAACCACATGTGCTACAAGAAAAACAGTGGAAGTTGAAACTTTCCCAGATTACATCACAGTACAGTCTAGCACTGGTTTTTGACTACATCTTAAAGGGAACATTTCAGACTTTATAGTCATCCAAGCACTGACGTGTCTGTTGATACTGTAAACGCAAACAAATATTCCATGAGCAGCAATTTTACACTGAGGCCATAAACCTGTATGCCAGCATCTGGGTATTTTCAGGTTTTAGGCTACATGCAAACTAATGTTTTAGGAGCGCAAAGCATTAAACTAAATATCTAGTACCCTAACCAGTCCTAGAGGCCTAGAGAGAATGAACTTCTATTAGGTGTGGAAAGGCAGATCTCAGATTTTTAAGCACTACAGGTTCAGAGAGGTTTGGTGGAACCATGATGACATGATGGTGGAAGTCAGAGGTGCAAGATACTTAGCCTGAGAGGAGAATTACTTCTTTAGAGAATGCAGAGTTATAAGGGTGAGACTGCCAGGCTTTAAGAACTCAGTCAAGAAAAACCATCTTGAACTGAGAACAATTCAGAAAAAGAAATAGTCTGCCTTTTCACATTAGAATAACAATAATGATTCCTCCTAGTTGTGTCCTGACTCAAAGACACTACTGAAAAATTTTCCAAACGTAGGAAAAAAAAAGTGGTAGAAAGTTTAATCTTTTGCATTGTAGCAATCTGAAAGCTGATCTTCTGATGATAATTATTTTTAGATGGTATGGCTTGTTAATAGGAACTTATTTCAGAATAAGGGAATGACATAGATTACTTAGATAGAAGGAAGTATGTGGTTCAAATTATTGAAGGTATTCGTTACTCATTGTATTCTGACTTCTCTTCAAATGAAAAAAAATATATCCAAACAAAGTCACTGCAATCATGCTTTCCAGCTGTCAGTTGGGGAAAAATTGGGATCAGTATTTCTAGGGGATAAAATCTTAATAACAATTGGTACTTACTTAGCACCTATGACCTATCTGAACTAATTAAACGCCCTTTCAAGTACTAGTAGTTCAACCTTCATAATACATCATGCAGTATAGTCATTGCCTGTTTTTATGGAGCAGTAAACTGCAATGCAACAGATGGGATTTCCAAGAGTGTCTAGTATTGCCCTGTTCTCGCTTACGCTGAAGTCGATGAGAGTTTTCACACTGATATTTATGGGTAAAAATCATGATAACACTAACTCTCTCATTGACCTCAGCAGCAGGAGAGAGAAATCAATGATGATAGCCTTTGAAAAAGCTTTTCTTAAATGACTTCAGCCAACTTGGCATAGAAAGATGTTAGCAGAAACAGGCAGGTCACTTGGGTCACCTCTTCCAACCACCACACCACACTGCCTTTGTAGGAAAGTTTTAAGATGCTTCATTCACCTGCTGAGAACTCAATGTGCAGTGCTTATGAGAAGTCTGTGAATGCAATCTGTTTTCCTCTCCATAGAGTAGGACAAGGGAAAGGGTGAAGGTATAAATTTTGTATCTCACAATAATGAATATTTTTGTAACTCCGTATGACTAGGAGGACATTTTCCTTGCACTGCCACATGTAGAACAAAAATATCAAAACTTTCAAGTACATTTGGGATCACAGAATCCAAGTTAAATATTACAACTCATTATATGGTCACAAGCCATTAGTTTCAGCTCCAAATTGGCAAGAAAGTAGCAGTTCAGAATTCATATGCAAGTGGGAAAAATGTACTCAGAAAAATCTGAAAATTAATCAGAAAAAATATGTTTCCTAGTAATTCCCTTTTTCCATTTTAACACCCTATTGCTTATGATGATGGGTCATTAGCTTCTGTCAAATATTTCGTCATTTTATCCTCAGCCTTATTTGAGAATGGCTGCATTACATTTCTGTTCTGGCTCTAAGGAGGTTTATATTTGTTAGTCTTGATTTCAAATTTATTTAATGCTAATCCACTTCACAAATTCATAGTACTTAAAATACATGTTTATTCATTTGTCATTCTGCTACAATACTAAATCTGTGCTTCAGATGAAGTAGGAAATTGTGCAAAATAGTTCTTTGCTTCACAGTGGTAATTATTAAATCACCGCTCTAAACTAGTTTCATGTTACATGTGGAAACCCACAGAAAGATGTGGTCTGAACAATTAATGACTTCCTACACAAGTGCAGTCCATTTTTCCCCTCTGTTCAAACAGCCTGTTAAAATAATTCTGCTGGCAGCTAGCAAAAATTTTGAGTGCTCATTAAAAGAAAATAACAAATATTTTTTTTACTCAGACAGTATATGATGATAAGTGTCTGGGAATTACCAATGCCAAAAGACTTTACTGCAGCTGTGTACTACCTACTTAAACATGCGGGAAACTTTTATCTTAGTTTGACTTTTGTTTTGTATTGGAGAAACTCTGTTAATGGATCAGTCAGTATAACATTTTTCTGCTTTTACTAAAGGCTTAAAATGTCTGTCTGTTGTCCTTAGTAAATGGAATCCCATGAAACACATGTAGTCACTCAGTCAGGATGTGTGACTTTTCTTTGTACGAACCTGTGCTGCACAGTTTGCACACTGGTAATTTTAAAATAGAGCAGCATATGTCACAGTCCTGGTGAACATTCCCCTGGGCAGTCCTGGATCTCCGAAAGCTCACCCAGCTGCTGTGTTTGGATCCTAACAGAATGAACCCCTGCTGGTGTGAGTAGACTGGCAGACCCTAAACAGTTTTCTGTGACATTTGAGAAATGCCGATTCATTTATTCATACATATGTGACAGCAAGAGCTTGCATTAGACCTTTAAAATGGCACAGAACTATGCACCATTGTGGCTCCAAGTAGGAAGGATATGAGGCACGGAGACTTGTCTTTGCACCACCCTCACCAACCTGTAATCCTAAGGGTGAGGTTTCATCTTTCCTGTCTTTGACTAGATGCCTAACTTTGAAATGGTGTGGTTGGTACATCTCAGCCTAAGACAGATGTCTAAAATCACTGAGAAGAATCACACTCTGGAGGTGCTAGACTGTCTGTCGACTTTAAAGGGAGTCCAGATGATTAACTGCAACAAGACATTTAATTCTGGATGGCTAAAGTTAGGTGAGATATATTCGATACAAATTACATACAAACTCTTGTTACCAGCATGGCTTACAAGGACTAGTTTAGATTGTGTGTACTTGACAGAAAACAATGAGTCAAAGTTGTTTTGACTACATTATTTCATTCTAATGCAGCAGAATATGGTAAAAGTAAGACTATACATGCACAGGGTCCTTCTGCATAATTTGTATAATGATGATGATTAGTTGAGGGAGATAGATTGGTGGAGCCACACCGTGCCATCCCTGAGGCAAAGGCAGCAGATGGAGGTTCCACAAGAAGCAGAGGATCCCCTGCCCTCTTGCCACCAGGCAGAAGGAGGGGACCTAAGTGACAGGGGGGAATGGAAACAGGTCCCTGCTCAGGGTGCCAGGTGAACCCCTGCCCGGCCTCCCTCACCTTCCCAGTTGCCCTTACAGAACAGATATGGGGCCCTGGAACTTGAGGGCCAGGGAAACGAGGATGTAGACGAAAGTCCATCCAGGAGGTTGCCTAGGGTGAGGCAGTCAGCCCCACGCATTATTACTGCCTCTGCTAAGAAAAAAAGGAGGGTAATTGTTGTAGGCGATTCCCTTCTGAGGGGAACAGAGGGCCCGATATGCCGACCGGACCCATCCCACAGGGAAGTCTGCTGCCTCCCTGGGGCCTGGGTCAGAGACATTACTAGGAAGCTCCCTGGTCTGGTACAGCCTTCCAACTACTACCCACTGTGGTTATACAGGCTGGCAGTGATGAGGTTGCAGAGAGAAGTCCTGCAGTGATCAAAAGGGACTTCAGGGCACTGGGGCGACTGGTTGAAGGATCGGGAGCACAGGTAGTGTTTTCCTCTATCCCTACAGTGGCAGGGAAGGATACTGAAAGGAACAGGAAAATACACCTGATCAACACGTGGCTCAGGGGCTGGTGCCATCGGAGGAATTTTGGCTTTTTTGATCATGGGGAGGTTTACACGGCACCGGGCCTGCTGGCGACAGATGGAGTCCAGCTGTCTCACAGGGGGAAAAGGATCATCGCTCATGAATTGGCGGGGCTCATTGAGAGGGCTTTAAAATAGGTTTGAAGGGGGAAGGCGATAAAACCAGGCTCACTAGAGATGAGCCTAGAGGTGGCATGCCACTGATGGGGGTGAAATTGATAGCCCAGCTCAAGTGCATCTGCAGCAATGCACGCAGCATGGGCGGCAAACAGGAGGAGCTGGAAGCCATTGTGCAGCGGGAGAGATATGACTTAGTCGCCATCACAGAAACATGGTGGGGTGACTCTCATGACTGGAGTGCTGCAATGGATGGCTATAGACTCTTCAGAAGGGACAGGCGAGGAAGGAGAGGCGGTGGGGTGGCTCTGTATGTTAGGGAGTGTTTTGATTGTATAGAGCTCAATGATTGTGATGATGGTACGGTTGAGTGTCTATGGGTAAGGATGAGGGGGAAGGCCAACAAGGCAGATATCCTGCTGGGAGTCTGTTATAGACCACCCAACCAGGATGAAGGGGCGGATGAAGTGTTCTACAAGCGGCTGGCAGAAGTCTCTCAATCGCTAGCCCTTGTTCTCGTGGGGGACTTTAACTTCCCGGACGTCTGCTGGAAATACAATACAGCAGAGAGGAAGCAGCCTAGGAGGTTCCTGGAGTGTGTGGAAGACAACTTCCTGACACAGCTGGTAAGTGAGCCTACCAGGGGAGGTGCCTCTCTTGACCCACTGTTTACAAACAGAGAAGGACTGGTGGGAGATGTGGCGGTCGGAGGCCATCTTGGGCTTAGCGACCATGAAATGGTAGAATTCTCGATTCTTGGTGAAGTAAAGAGGGGGGCCAGCAAAACCGCAACCATGGACTTAAGGAGGGCGGACTTTGGCCTGTTCAGGACGCTGGTTGAGAGAGTCCCTTGGGAGACAGTCCTGAAGGGCAAAGGGGTCCAGGAAGGGTGGATGTTCTTCAAGAAGGAAGTCTTAAAGGCGCAGGAGCAGGCTGTCCCCATATGCCGTAAGAAGAATGGGCGGGGAAGACGACTGGCCTGGCTGAATGGGGAGCTCTTGCTGGGACTCAGGAAAAAAAGGAGAGTTTACCGCTTGTGGAAGAAGGGGCAGGCGACTCAAGAAGAGTACAGGGATCTCGTTAGGTCATGCAGAGAGGAAATGAGAAAGGCAAAAGCCCAGCTAGAACACAATCTGGCTGCTGTCGTTAAAGACAACAAAAAATGTTTTTACAAATATATTAATGACAAGAAGAGAGCCAAGGAGAATCTCCATCCTTGATTGGATGGGGGGAGGTAACATAGTCATCAAGGTTAAGGAAAAGGCTGAGGTACTTAATGCCTTCTTTGCCTCAGTCTTTAACAGGCAGACCAGTTATCCTCAGGGTATTCAGCCCCCCGAGCTGGAAACAGGGATGGCGAGCAGGATGAACCCCTCATAATCCAAGAGGAAGCAGTCAATGACCTGCTATGCCACCTGGACACTCACAAGTCTATGGGGCCGGATGGGATCCACCCGAGAGTGCTGAGGGAGCTGGCAGAGGAGCTCGCCAAACCACTCTCCATCATTTATCAGCAGTCCTGGTTAACGGGGGAGGTCCCAGATGACTGGAGGCTTGCCAATGTGACGCCCAACTACAAGAAGGGCCGGAAGGAGGATCCGGGGAACGACAGGCCTGTCAGCCTGACCTCGGTGCCAGGGAAGATTATGGAGCGGTTCGTCTTGAGGGCGCTCACAAGGCATGAGCGGGACAACCAGGGGGTCAGGCCCAGCCAGCACGGGTTCATGAGAGGCAGGTCCTGCTTGACCAACCTGATCTCCTCCTATGACCAGGTGACCCGCCTAGTGGATGAGGGAAAGGCTGTGGATGTGGTCTACCTGGACTTCAGTAAGGCCTTTGACACCGTCTCCCACAGCATTCTCCTAGAGAAGCTGGTGGCTCACGGCATAGACAGGTGGACTCTGTGCTGGGTCAAAAACTGGCTGGATGGCCGGGCCCAGAGAGTTGTGGTGAATGGAGTTACATCCAGCTGGCGGCCAGTCATGAGTGGTGTTCCCCAGGGCTCAGTTTTGGGGCCGGTCTTGTTTAATATCTTTATCGATGATCTGGATGAGGGGATTGAGTGCACCCTCAGTAAGTTTGCAGACGACACCAAGTTGGGTGGGAGTGTTGACCTGCTCGAGGGTAGGAAGGTTCTGCAGAGAGACCTGGACAGGCTGGATCGATGGGCCGAGGCCAACTGTATGAGATTCAACAAGGCCAAGTGCCGGGTCCTGCACTTTGGCCACAACAACCCCATGCAGCGCTACAGGCTTGGGGAAGAGTGGCTGGAAAGCTGCCTGGCAGAAAAGGACCTGGGGGTGCTGGTCGACAGCCGGCTGAACAGGAGCCAGCAGTGTGCCCAGGTGGCCAAGAAGGCCAATGGCATCCTGGCCTGTATCAGAACTAGTGTGGCCAGCAGGACTAGGGAAGTGATTGTGCCCCTGTACTCGGCCCTGGTGAGGCCGCACCTCGACTACTGTGTTCGGTTTTGGGCCCCTCACTACAGGAAGGACATCGAGGTGCTGGAGCGTGTCCAGAGAAGGGCCACGAGGCTGGTGAGGGGTCTGGAGAACAAGTCTTATGAGGAGCGGCTGAGGGAACTGGGGTTGTTCAGCCTGGAAAAAAGGAGGCTGAGGGGAGACCTCATTGCTCTCTACAACTCCCTGAAAGGAGGTTGTAGCGAGGTGGGTGTTGGTCTTTTCTCCGAAGTAACAAGCGATAGGACGAGAGGAAATGGCCTCAAGTTGTGGCAGGGGAGGTTTAGATTGGACGTGAGGAAAAATTTCTTTACTGAAAGAGTGGTGAAACATTGGACCAGGCTGCCCAGGGAAGTGGTTGAGTCACCATCCCTGGAGGTATTTAAAAGACGAGTAGATGCGGCACTTAGGGACATGGTTTAGTGAGCATAGTGGTGTTGGGTTGACGGTTGGACTCAATGATCTTAAAGGTCTTTTCCAACCTTAATGGTTCTATGATTCTATGATTATGGTACTGGTAACATTTGGGAGAAAGAAAGCAATTGGCAGAGGATGGGAAGAAGTACAAGCAAATAAACTAAACCAATGGTCTAATATCACCAGAAAAAACAGAGCCTAATGTGACCCAAGGATTGCAATTGCCAATATAGAATCATATCATAGAATCATAGAATAGTTTGGGTTGGAAGGGACCTCTAAAGCTCATCTAGTCCACATTAAAGGATTTCTCAGTGGATGTAGCAGAACATAATTTAATCTGAAGTGCACTTGAGAAATTAGAAATGCCTTTCTTTGTTGCTTTTTGACATGACAGAGGTCTGGATAAGTGTTAGGTTTTAACGTAAATTAACAAGATTAGTATGTCTGCAACTGGTCCACAAATATTCTTCATCTGTTTAATTTCTTTCAGTACTGTCACCCTCCATCTTATTCTCTTTGAGATACTACAAGGGGAAAAGAATTGTCAGGGCACAAGAATTATTTAAATTTAATTTTAAAATACCATCTTGGTTTCTTAGACTGTCTTATAATCAGGCTGACCATCTTGAAGAGTATAAATACAGAATTAATCAAGCTTGTGCTTTCATGTTCACAAAATTCCAGGAACTCATAGCATACACTGCGAAGAGGTTAAAACCATAATATTATAAAACTATGTTAAAATGACCTATGCCTTGGTTTCTGGAGAAAGGTTGGGTAAGTGAGCAGGGTACATAAGCATTCATTTTGTCAAGTACTTCTCTAAGAGCAGCTAATTATAACCACTTCTATTCAAAGATAGCAGGAGTTACATAGGAAAAGGCTTAAAACCAAACAGAACTTTTTCTCCAGTTCAAAAATATTTAGATTATCTTTGGTGTAATTTTGCAAAGTTCTTTCATTACTGTTATTCTAGAAATGAAACTGAAATCTGTTCTAAAATTTAAACCACTCTTTCCCCCCAACTTCCCCAAACCTACTTTCACTCTCAACACTTTAAGATTCATTTTGCAGTTTAGAAAAACCAAAAAAACTAAGGAAGTCCACTGGAAATCTCCAACTTTTGCAGGGCCTAATCTCAGCTTCTGCTTCCTTGGGTCTCAAACAACTTTTCTTCCTCTGCACAGACAAAAAGATCATATAGTGAATATAAAATGTTTTTCACCATATCATTAATCCCAAAGAGCTAATATGGACTCGTGTTTTATAGCTATGCAATTTGTGTGAATGTGTGTGCATGCATAAAGGGAAAGGAGGGGATACATAGCAGATGGTTATTACAAATGTTGCTTTACTGTATACATTTCATTTGCAGATTCTGCTCTTGCACATGAAACCTTTCAACTGTCAGACAAGCACAAGGGCTTACGCAATATCAAGTAATTTTTGGCAGTTGCTGCTCAGTCTTTCATCGCTGCCAGATCTTTGGCAGTATAAGCTGAATCCCTGTCTAGTATACAGCTAGCACAAGGTCCTCATTATACTGGAATTTAATACTTGGGGCCAGAAGGCTCTACATACAATGTAAACCCAGACTCTCTCCCTTGCCTTTTGAGTGAACAACTATTTAATATGTGGTGCCTTACAAAGCTGCCATAATTAAAAGGATAATTATTTATATACACATTCAGATCCCATGTAAATAAATAAAAATATAGAAATTAATGGAATAAATTTCAGAATTTAAATATACTTGAATATATGCAATTATGCCACCAGGGAACAGTGACAATTGGCACAGAAGTCTACATAGGGCAATTATGACATACTGAACATCAAAGACTGCATGAAGTCTGCAATACATCCTAGTACTAGAAACAATGTGTATACACAAATATACAGTTGTGCACACACAATAAAAATCCTTTTTTAATGCCCATTCTTCAAGGCATTATTTTAAAAATTAGCGATAGCTTAGAACCACCAGACAAATTTATGCAATGACCTTTTAAGTTTCAAAGTCCATCCATTCTCCAAGTGGGAAAGGAAGACTATCTTACTGAGGTTCTTTATAATATATCCATGCAAATATACCTCTTCCCAGAGATATCAGTTCAGTGCTATGCCTATACTGCCAACATATACACCCAAACAATTCATTACAAATAAGGGTTTGACAAAACACCCACCTTCTAAGAATAGCTTTGTTCATCCAGAGCCTTAGAAGTTTGTAGCTCCCAACATCACAATGATTGCTACCACATCTGCCCCATGGAGGGTCTATGCCTACCTCTATACTTTTTAAAGTAAAAAATCTACTAAATATATTGTCCTTCTCCATGAGAAGTAAATAAATGGAACCCTGTCCCCATGCATACTGTATTAAAAAATACTTATGACATTTCCTTATTGGGTTGTAATTGCTCATCCGTGTCTCTCTTTTCACACTGATTCTCTCATTCGGTATTGAACAACCACATAGATATCCTGCACAAAGGAAATACTGCAAGTGGAAGTGATATTCTTGCATGGAGCACTTTACACATATCAGGAGGAAGGTGTTGGACTTCCTTTGGCTGAGATACTTGCCAAGCACTTTCCATCATTACATCAGCCTGTTATAATTTGGTTTTGATTTTTGACTCAGTTCCTAGTGTTAGGAGAGAGGAATAGAGTGCAACATAAGGATATATGAGGGGTAGGAACACAAAAGTACACTAAGGTTATGCCATTTTTTTTCTGGAACAGGTAGATGTTGGTAATCCTTTCTCTAAGGGGTCTCTGAAAGCTGAGTATTCCCTGCTGTTGCACAGTTAAAGTGCTTCACAATCTGTGAGCGATTTCAGCCTGTGGTCTATATTCTCCCAACAGATATCTTTGATAGCAAAAATGGTGTCCTGAACCCCACCTCCCCCCTACTCCCCCCCCCCCCCAAAAAAAAAAAAAAAAAAAAGAAAAGAATTCCCTACTGGGTTTAGGGCAGTTGTTTTGAAAACAGAAAACACAATGATTTTTTTTTTTCTTATCCATGCCCCAACCTAGAAATATTGAGGAGCTTTGTGTGGAAGTTGAGTACTGAGGCAGCACTTCTGGACATACACAGCAGCATAACACTGAGAATCTAGGGAAATTTTCACCTTTTCAGTCTAAGCAGAATTTTTTGACTCATTTAACTCATGGTCCCTGCATACATCACAATCTAGGTGCCTAAGTACTATTCTGGATTTTATCCTAAATGAATAGATAATCAGAGTAACTCTAATGGGATCAAATGGCTAAGTAGGGAGGAAAAGGGAATTATTTTGAATGGGCAAGTCAACCTCAATGATCAAGGCTGTAAACACAAATATGTATTTTTATTAATTCACCTTCGGTGTTCTTTTTATTAAAAATGAAACAAGGCACTGTAATTAGGAAGATGATAACTGCAGAATGTGGAGATATAGTGGGCTTTACATCAGTTCATGGCTGTTTGAGGTTACTTCACTGTGTCTTGATTTTAAAACAATTTCACAAAATCAAGAGTTAATTGCTGTGGGGCTGTTTGGCACAAGAATCCATAAGGACCTTGAGGTTAAGTAAAAACTGAGGTAAACTGCGCATGTTTCTACTTATAGTAGTATTATTATGACCTTGACAGCATTTTCATGCGATAGATTAAAATTTTGCCACTAAAATTCCCTCTACAGGCTGAGATTTATCACAACAAAGCTTCAGTATTTTAATAGCTCCTTGAAAGATGAAATTAGACTCTGATGCTGGAAAAGGCTTTACTGTTTAGATCACAGCTGGCTGAAATTCAATTTTGTTTCATGGGAATTTAGGATATTTTGAACAAGGTTTTATTTCAGTATGAAAGTAGAGTTTTCTAAATTTCCCATGGAAGCAAATAATTTAAAAACAATATAATTTTTATATTAATAATTTTTGAAAAACAGTACAGAATTTGATCAAATCTTTCTGAAATGGAAATGAATCAATACTACATAAGTATCAGTTTTCCAGAGCTTGCAGGGGGTCAGAACAACCAAAGACATTCCTATGAATTAGGAATAGTGAATTGAGATGTGGAAGACTCAGTCATAGCCAGGTTTGCCAGAGCTTTCATGGAGCGTTGCTTCATGAGGAGGAGCCTGAGTCCCCTGAGCCTACATCTGAGCATCTCCTCCCAGTACCATGTTTATTTGGCATTCAATATGACCTATAAAATGAAGAAATAGTCTTCTCATTTTGAAAATGGGGACAAAGAGAGACAGAAGACATTGCCAAGATGTAAGCTCATCTTTGCATAATTTAACCTTGGAAAATCAGGGACTGAGAGCAACCAGGAAGCAAAGCCAAACTAGTTGAGAAGAAATATGTTGGATGGGCCTGTAATTTGGACTGGAGGATGATGCATCCATCCAGTCAGGAATCACAGTAATGTTTTTCTTGTCAGGTCAGGAAATTCAGTTAGCTTCATTTCTTCTAATAGAAAATTCAGGAAAATAGTCCTGACTGAGTGTACCAGTACATCAAGGCAGGAGGTATTTTCAATGAGCTTCTCCTTACTCGCTTCCAAAACTGTTCCACTCTATACCAAAAATAATTACTTGATCACAGGGCCTGAGAGAGAGAATGACTTTGCAACCGAGTGGGTTAGATGCACCTTTGAGAGTATCTCGTGCCTGGAGAAATTATATCGCTACAGCATAAGATGGCAAGTTTGAAGGTCAATATTTTAGTTTTAGCTAGTCTAAGGTCCTTTGTGGGACCAAGACCATGTATTTGTCTGTCCAAAGGCTCAAAAGGAAAGCTGTAGTTGAGCCAGCAGCTTAACTCTCTCAGGAAAAATTCTTGTGCTGTCAATGCTGAATAGTCACTGTTTATTGTCAAAAGGCATCCTCTCTACTAGTTTTCCTTGGTTTAGAACATAAAACTGCAACATACATTTGCAAAACTCTATAATTAAATAATAATTGCCATGACAATAATAATAAATATATAGCTGATATCTGTAAAATTTAAAGGTGTGGTTTAGTGTGAAATGTTTTTTTCTAAGGAAATCATTATGACTTATTCTAACATTATATAACTCTATGAACAATTTATACTCTATTAAAGATCTATAATATGGAATACACATTGGTTTCTCTATTTCTCTAGCAGGACCCCAAAGGAGCTATTAAAATATAGGCGGTGAACAACCGTTAAGTATAAGTCACAAATCTTGACTAAATCCTAATGTGGCTATTGATAGAATATTAAACTCAAAATGAATCTCCTATTCCGTCGTGTACTAATAGAACTTTGAAATGCATATACTTTAATTTTGCCAAAACAGAATAGAAATAAAAAAGGAATGAAATTACTGTACAGCAACATAAAAATGTTTAAGTAATCATGAAAATGTGAAAAACCTCTACCTTATTCCAAATCATTATGGCTACTGTTATAAGAATTTATGCTGTCTTATGTGATCACAGCAGTGATTGCCAACTTAGGAATGATTGTACCTAAAATAAACTACAATATTTTACTGCAAACCATGGAAGAAATTAAATTGGAACAAAAAAAACTGGGAGAAGAATGAGACATAAAGCCATGGCCTGTGGTTTTGCACCTTATCATGTTAAATCTGCAGTTTTGACATGATTTCCAACTGAGGCATCCTACACAACATCAGCTGTCATTTTTTTTGAGTGCTTCAGCTATCTCGTAGATGTTACTGTGAGCAAGGTTTGGCATGGGAGTCATTACATAGGGAAATAGTCTATCAGTACACATGTCCGCAAGTTTATGAATCTCAATTAGAAATAATTTGTGCCATTTCCTCAAAGTAACAATTCATATAGGAAAATCACCAGTTAAAGTAGATTCATGACTAAAGTGCATTATGGAGGCATAGATGGATGCATGCAAGTTTTGTGTTCCTAAATTTTAGGTGATGGGCAGGAAACGTCTACATCCTACATCTTGACCAAAAGATCTATCAGATTCTCTATGTGTACATTCATGAAAGCTCTTACTGGAGATTCAGCAATGTGACAGAGTTTTGACATAAAAAATTCAGTACAGTGAACTGGGAAAAGTGTCCAAATAAAACCTGAGTCTAAAACTCTAAACCAGGTCTAAACATGAGTGTTGCTAATCCAGCAGACACTGCACTCAGTCTGCTTCCTTGACTCACTCCAACTACTAATTGAATGCAAATAATGACATAAGAGTAGTTTGCAAGATGAGACAGTGCTAGATGAAAGGAGTAGAGAGTGTTCAACACCTGATCTGCATCTCTTTTTTCAAATGTAGCATCTTCAGCGACAGAAAATTAGGCCGAATTTCAGAACGAGGGAAAGATCCCCAAGCAAGTAAGATTTGAATAACACTGTCTTTTGAATCAAACAGCAACACTGTTTCCTCTGAGAAAACACTTTGAAAATTATGAGCTTTCTTTGAGTTAGCATATGCTAAAAGAAGGGTTGAATTGCAGCTGTTTCCAGAGCTCAGCATATATTTTCAACCTGTTCTCGGTTTCCTTTTCTATTAAAAATGTAAGAGACTCTGTCTCTGTGCTAAAAAGCTGAAAAAAATGCAGTAGCTTGTAAAAAGTAGCTTGTAAAAAATCTTATTCTGCAAGGTTTAAAAGATCTCTTTAGTAAAGCATTTGATTTTGAAAGTTAAGGCTATGCTGCTTCCGCAAGGTTTTGCACAGCTCCCACATGGAATATAATCTTGTTTCAGGTTTAAAAAAATATAAATCTCTTGACAGCGATGTCTCCAGCTTTCAGTAGGACTCCTTCATGGTTATTGCAGGATGGCAAGTTATGTGTCTCTGGCCCCTACTGAGTGAAGATGCTCAGGAGGTATTGGGGATATGCTGGGGCTCAGCAGACTCAATAATATCACTCCAGTACCCAGCTAGTGTCAGCACAGCGCAAGCAGGGCTTTTCTTCACTCTTACAGCTGACAATGGCTTGGATGTTTACATCATTTCTTTGAGACACAAATGTAATCGCAATGGAAAAGTACCTTCTCTGGGCTGACAAATCCCACAGCACAACAGTATTAACATTTTGCAGGCTAAGTGGCGTGAGATGGGAGAAGTCAAAGGAACAGTTCTGGAGATGGTACTAGTGACAGAGAGGTGACTTTTTTTTTTTGTCTGTGATAGAAAACATTTCTTGTCAAATTAATATAAAAAATCATTAATAGCTATGAGATGTTTTAATGAAGAGGTCGTATATGTAATCTTACAGCTGTGTTGATGAAGCTTTATAACCTGACCAAATGTGATCAGGAGACATTCTGTGGGTTGTTTTTGGTTTTTTTCAAGAACATGGTTGTTAATAATAAATGAATAAATACTAGCCTGGGTGTTACATAATGGAAAAAAAAAAAAAATTACAAACTGCTTTCCTTTGGTGTAGGCCTGAATAAGTGTGCAGAAAAACAAGTATGAAGGAGCTGAGGATAAGCACTGTACCATCCTTGTTTGCTCCGTGTTCTGATCTGCTGGGCCCCGATGATGGGAGCTGTGAGGAGGCTCAGTGATTCATCCCGTAGGTGGCTGCCTGTCACGGATGGGTGAAGCGCTTCCTATATATAGCTTGTGCATGGGTTCATAGCACACTTGAGGATGGCCTGGAATTAAAGGTGCTCTCAAAAAGCCCTGGGTAAATAATTATTTTATTATTACAGCAAGGTGCTAGCAGCTCACAATTTCAATAATTGGATCAACATTTATATTGCAAATGCCAGCAGGTTTGACTCAGCTCTTTATAGTTCTGTAACAGATAAATTAAATTCTATTACACTGATTTTATTTCAGGTGAGATTTTTGGGAGATGGGAGAAAGAAAGGCTGGCCTGTCCTTTGCAGATGTTAGAGATCCCAGTGCTGCTGGCCCAAATGACTTCTCTGTCATGTTGTGAGTTAGCCAGACAGGCAGTGGCGGTTTCAGTTCATGGCTGTGGCATGGACAAGAAGTTCAGCACTGCAGCGTAGTGACTCAGTGCTTAGCGTTCTCGCCCAGGATGATGAAATCCTCATTTCTGGCCCCTGTTTTGTTATAGGCACTGCGCAGCTCATCAGTGCTGAATCCAAACAGGGACATGGATGCTTTCACACCTGACGAGCTATCTGGGTCTTGGAGTGGAATCTAATTCCAGTGTTAGGTGCAGTGAGTACCTGTAGAATGAAGACGTGGTCCCCTCAAAGCCATTTAAAGGCAGTAGACTGGCTTACCTAGATAACAAGGAAATGCTGCTACTCTTCTCTAGTGTGAGTCTCAGAAAATCATCACCTGCAGGGTTTCACAGCTGGAATATCCTCCTGGAAAGAGAGGCCTTGTCTTCTTTCTAAAATGAGGCACACACCTCATGCAGGAGGACGATCCTCTTATGTGGTAAACTTAAGTTTAGAGCACTTATCCAAAACTATGCAATGTGGGTTCAGTTTCTTCCTCTGTTTGAACATACCCAACCTTCATTTTTTGAAATCCCTTGATATCAAAGCAAATTGGGTCATTAACTTCTGTTAACCCTCATCTAAACTCACACATGACAAAAACTATGTATTGAAGTAACAAAATTTTGCTTTTCCTCAGTGAATTGTAATTACATCAATGGCCCCGTGCATTCAAAGCAATGTTTCCCAAGATGATCTACAACTTGTATTTGGAAAACTACTGAGAAGCAGCACTAAGAACTTCAGAAATATACTTATTAGGTCCAAAACCGGGAAACTTACCCTTGATAGTCTGTTTATTTACTTTCTCCATCACTGCCTCTCTCTTTCGCTGGCATGAATAATATATCAATGCTTTTTTTGTTGTTTTTTTTTGGTTTTGGGGTTTTTTTTTGTTCTCTTAACACCTAGAGAAAAATAGAGATGTTAATCTCTTACAGTGGCAGCTAAGACAAGCACAATTAAGCAGCTTACTTTCTAGGGATTGCTCACTGAATTCTTCAAGAAGTTCCTATGCAGCTGATGCAGTTGAGGGCCATGCTATCGATTCCTAGCTGACAGCAAACAGATGGCCTGTCAGCAGAATTGTTCATACTTTTAGTAGGGTACATCATTAATGAAGCCAAATACGAGCATATGTTTTCAGCTCCCTGTTATTAAAAAAATAGTGCATTATACTGTAAAAGTAGTTTATTAGATCCCATGTGTCATTCAAGGAAACCAGTTATGCTGAATCTGTGACATGGAAAAAAAATCAGCCTTCTCCAGCAACATATGTTAATGGTGCCCTGCATTCTTTCTGACAAATTTTATTTTTCCAAAGGTGAATAAGCGCTAAAATACTGCTTTGCATCTCCAGTAGTTGTAGTGTCTCTCTGTATTTCCTGACATATGCTAATGTTAGGTGTCAAGGGATACAGAAAAACCTGGAACAGGTTTAGCTTTCTATCACCTTTTTTATTTTTGTTTACTCATTGGGGGACAACATAAAATTTTAGTGAGTTGGTGGAGTATTGTGTGTAAAAATTCAGATTTTAAAACACCTGGCTACAATTTCACACACTTTAAATTCCAAATGAAACAATAATAGTTAAAGGATCAAATCCTACTCACTTTACTCTCACAAATAGTCCCATTAAAACTAAGCCAGCTGTGTAATATGTGGTCTCTTGCTTATTGTTTGTTTCCTAGAACTGAATTTCCCTAGGGCAGTGACTGGTGCAATCAAGTTCACCAATACAAAAAGGTGCATTGCTTCATAGTCATTTAGTACTTCTGTATGTGGCAAAATAGTGGCAATAAGCTAGTCCAAAATCCTAAACAATGAAAGATTATTTTAGAATGAAAAATATAGATTAATAACTACTGTGATGCTTAATCTTAAGAGGTATATCTATAAAGATACTGACAACACCATGGGCAATATTCTTACATGCTGTTTTACTATTCACATAGTTTGTAGTACTTTGGATATATTTTTCTATGTAATATATGTACTTTTAAAAGACATTTCTTCATATCCCTGTAGTCATCTTTGTTAGTTTTATAATTGCTTGATAGTTTTGTTCAGTAGAATGTTAGAAGGGTTTCTTGTGTGCTGTCATCTTTGATTAGTAAAGTCCTCTATAGTGGGGATGGTGATGTCTGAAGGCTAAAGTGATTGCATTCAAGGTTTTTATTTGAGAAGCTGTATTTTTTAATAAATGACTGTCATTTAAGAAAACTCAAAGTGTATGCAAAAGTTTTGTTCCTAGGGTGTATTATTGTACTTTTTTTTTCATGTTCACCATTTGCTATTCTTCTATTCTTTCTCCCTCAATTACTATTGATGTTCACGATGCCTGTCAGCTGATAGCTTTTTATAAGCTGTTCTGCAAGCTGAACACAAATAACATGACAGCTTGCAGGCTACTTGTTGTCATGGTGTTCTTACTTTGCTCTGGGCAATGCCATATAAAGCATATTACATCTCGACTCCTATTTGCATCAACCAAATATTTTAACATTAACACAATAATATCAGAATGGCAGGATGTTTATGACATTACCAGCACCAAGAAAGCAGAATAAAATTATGTTCTGTTTCCGCCTACACATTTTCACCCACTCCCAGGCTCTGTACTACTGTGGTTACAGAATTGTTGATTTCTGTGGAAGTAAGTTGATTTCAGGTTCTAAGCCCAATTATGAAATTTAATTTAAAAGGTCTTTCTGACTGCATTTGCAGGCATTCATTAAATGAGATGTAACACAGGAAATGTCACCCTACATGCTACTCTTTGAACTGGCTTCGAACAATTTACTCAGAGGATGACTCAATTGTAGAAGTTCTGTGCAACATCCACAGTTGAAAAAGCTCCAAGGAATTATAACACTGACCAAGAGCAGGTGACAAATAATTTGTAAAAGAACATTACCAAAATTATAGAATCATAGAATCATAGAACAGTTTGGGTTGGAAGGGACCTCTAAAGGTCATCTAGTCCAACCCCACTGCCGTGGGCAGGGACATCTTCAACTAGATCAGGTTGCTCAGAGCCCCGTCCAACCTGACCTTGAACGTTTCCAGGGATGGGACATCCACCACCTCTCTGGGCAACCTGGGCCAGTGTTTCACCACCCTCAGCGTAAAAAATTTCTTCCTTATACCTAGTCTAAATCTACCCTCTTTTAGTTTAAAACCATTCCCCCTTGTCCTGTCACAACAGGCCCTGCCAAAAAGTTTGCCGCCATCTTTTTTAGAAGCCCCCTTTAAGTACTGATAGGCTACAAGAAGGTCTCCCCAAAGCCTTCTCTTCTCCAGGCTGAACAACCCCAACTCTCTCAGCCTTTCTTCACAGGAGAGGTGTTCCATCCCCCTGATCATTTTCGTGGCCCTCCTCTGGACCTGCTCCAACAGGTCCGTGTCTTTCTTATGCTGAGGGCTCCAGAGCTGACACAGTACTCCAGGTGGGGTCTCACCACAACAGAGTCGAGGGGCAGAATCCCTTCCCTCGACCTGCTGGCCATGCTTCTTTGGATGAAGCCCAGGACTGGCCTTCTGGGCTGCGAGCGCACATTGCTGGCTCATGTCCAGCTTTTCATCCAGCAGTACCCCCAAGTCCTTCTCGGCAGGGCTGCTCTCAATCCCTTCATCCCCCAGCCTGTATTGATACCAGGGCTTGCCCCGACCCAGGTGCAGGACCCTGCACTTGGCCTTGTTGAACCTCAGGAGGTTCACATGGGCCCACTTCTCGAGCTTGTCCAGGTCCCTCTGGATGGCGTCCAGGTCCCTCTGGATGGCATCCCGTCCCTCTGGCATGTCAACCGCACCACTCAGCTTGGTGTCATCTGCAAACTTGCTGAGGGTGCACTCCATCCCACTCTCGATGTCATTGATGAAGATATTAAACAGTACTGGTCCCAATACAGACCCCTGCAGGATGCCACTCGTCACCAACCTCCATCTGGACATTGGGCTGTTGACCACTACCCTCTGGATGCGACCATCCAACCAATTCCTCACCCACCGGACAGTCCACCCATCAAATCCATGTCTCTCCAGTTTAGAGAGAAGGATGTTGTGGGGGACCATGTCAAAGGCCTCACAGACGTCCAGATAGATGACATCTGTAGCCCTTCCCTTGTCCACTGCTGTAGTCACTCCATCATAGAAGGCTGCTAGGTTGGTCAGGCAGGACTTGCCCTTGGTGAAGCCATGCTGACTGTCTCGAATCACCTCCCTGTCCTCCATGTGCCTCAGCATAGCTTCCAGGAGGATCTGTTCCATGATCTTCCCAGGCACACGGGTGAGACTAACTGGCCTGTAGTTCCCTGGGTCTTCCTTTTTTCCCTTTTTAGAAATGGCGGTTATGTTTCCCCTTTTCCAGTCAGTGGGAACTTCACCAGACTGCCACGACTTCTCAAATACGATGGATAGTGGCTTAGCAACTTCATCCGCCAGTTCCTTCAGGACCTGCGGATGGATCTCATCGGGTCCCATGGACTTGTGCACCTTCAGGTGCCTTGGATGGTCTTGAATCTGATCTTCTCCCACAGTGGGCGGCTCTTCATTCTCCCAGTCCCCACCTTTGCCTTCTGTGGCTTGGGCAGTGTGGCTTGAGGACTTGCCAGTGAAGACCAAGGTGAAAAAGTCATTGAGTACCTCCACCTTCTCCATGTCCTGAGTAACCAGGTCTCCCGTTTCGTTCCGGAGAGGACCCACATTTTCCCTCGTCTTCCTTTTATCCCAGACATACCTATATAAGAATCTTTTCTTGTTGCCCTTGATGTCCCTGGCCAGATTTAATTTTATCAGGGCTTTAGCTTTCCTAATCTGATCCCTGGCTGCTTGGACAATTTCTCTGTATTCCTCCCAGAATAGGAATAGGTCCAGCATAGCACCTCTCCTCATTAGCTCCTCTACCACTTGGAGAAGGAAGTTATCATTGATGCATTTCAGGAACCTCTCAGATTGCTTATGCCCTGCCGTGTTGTCCCTCCAACAGATGTTGGGGTGGTTGAAGTCCCCCATGAGGACCAAGGCTTGTGAGCGTGAGGCTGCTCCTATCTGTCTATAGAGGGCCTCATCTGCTCGGTCTTCCTGGTCACGTGGCCTGTAGCAGACCCCCACTGTAATGTCACCTGACCCTGCCTTCCCTTTAATCCTGACCCATAAGCTCTCGGTCGACTCCTCATCCATCCCCAGGCAGAGCTCCATGCACTCCAGCTGGTCACTGGCATAGAGGGCGACACCCCCTCCTTGTCTCCCCTGCCCGTCCTTCCTAAAGAGCCTGTATCCCTCCATCCCAACACTCCAGTCGCAGGAGCCATCCCACCACGTCTCTGTGATGCCAATAAGGTCGCAGCCCTGCAGGCGTGCGCACGTCTCTAACTCCTCTTGTTTATTCCTCATGCTATGTGTGTTTGCATAGAGGCATTTCAATTGGGCCCCGATGAAGCTGTCTTACTGGCTGGAGTTCCTTTGTGCTGCTCTTCAGGCGCTCTCCTGCTGACCTGTGATCCTTCTCCTGGCTCTGGGCATCTATTGCTGGCCCTGGCATCAAACTGGTAGGAGTGGGATGGATTGAGGTTCCCCTCCACCGGCATCTCTAGTTTAAAGCCCTCTTCACCAGCTTGGCAAGCCTATGACCGAAGATGCTCTTCCCCTGCTCTGACAGATGGATCCCGTCAGCCCCCAGTAGACCAGGTTTCTCAAAGCGAGTCCCATGATCTAAGTAGCTGAACCCCTGGCTGTGGCACCAGTCCTGTAACCATTTGTTGAATCACCAGATTCGACCGGCCCTTTCAAACCCCTTCCCCTTGACTGGCAGGATTGATGGAAAGACTAGCTGTGCTCCTGAGTCCCTTACCACTGCTCCCAGGGCTCTGTAGTCCTTCTTGATAGTCCTCAGACTGCTCCTGGCTGTGTCACTGGTGCCCACGGATCGCAGAGATTTCCTGCACCAGGAAATACCTCTCCATGCGAATAGTCTTCCTGCAGTTTAGGACTGACTTTGGTTTATTTTATCTTACTCACTTTGGAAATGGACTAGCCTAAAGAATAAAAGGCTTTTGTAAGCACGATGTATTTTAAAGTGAAACTCTTGGAAGAGATTGGATTGTAAACTTACGTGTAAACAAGTGTAGCCACAGCTCTCACCGTATAGCTGGCTCCAAGTTTCTAACAGATCATTTTGAATAAAACATCTTTCAGTGCTGTGATGCTGGTAGTTGGACATATCATAGAATCATAGAATCATAGAATCATTAAGGTTGGAAGAGACGTCTAAGATCATCGAGTCCAACCGTCAACCCAACACCACTATGCCCACTAAACCATGACCCTAAGTGCCACATCTACACGTCTTTTAAATACCTCCAGGGATGGTGACTCAACCGCTTCCCTGGGCAGCCTGTTCCAATGTTTAACCACTCTTTCAGTAAAGAAATTTTTCCTCACATCCATCTAAACTTCCCCTGGCACAACTTGAGGCCATTTCCTCTCGTCCTATCACTAGTTACTTGGGAGAAGAGACCGACACCCATACAGTTGGCCTCGGCCCATCGATTCAGCCTGTCCAGGTCCCTCTGCAGAGCCTTCCTACCCTCGAGCAGATCAACACTCCCACCCAACTTGGTGTCGTCTGCAAACTTACTGAGGGTGCACTCAATCCCCTCATCCAGATCATCGATAAAGATATTGAACAAGACCGGCCCCAAAACTGAGCCCTGGGGAACACCGCTCGTGACCGGCCGCCAGCTGGATGTAACTCCATTCACCACAACTCTCTGGGCCCGGCCATCCAGCCAGTTTTTGACCCAGCACAGAGTCCACCTGTCTATGCCGTGAGCCACCAGCTTCTCTAGGAGAATGCTGTGGGAGACAGTGTCAAAGGCCTTGCTGAAGTCCAGGTAGACCACATCCACAGCCTTTCCCTCATCCACTAGGCGGGTCACCTGGTCATAGAAGGAGATCAGGTTGCTCAAGCAGGACCTGCCTCTCATGAACCCGTGCTGGCTGGGCCTGATCGCCTGGTTGTCCCGCACATGCCTTGTGAGCGCCCTCAAGATGAAAATATGCAGCAGCCTGTGTGGACTTCTTTGATATGTTTCTGTATGACCCTTCTGCAACTTTGCAAACCAACTCATGTAACTAACTGCAAATTTTTGTCTGCAAAGCAGTGTCACCTGCAGCTTTCCTCTCTTCACCTGTAGTATGAATGTTTGGGAACATGAAGAATAGCAGGCAGAGCCTCTCTGGAATCCTTGAAGTCGCCAGGCAATACCTGCCTCAATACAGCAGGCTTTATCCCAAAAACTAGAAAAATGCAGTGCAGGAAGGGCTGTGAGAAAGACCTTCAGAGATGGTCTGGACACTTTGAGCAGCTGGTGTGGTGGTCCCTCCAAAACCAAAACCAAAAGAGTAAGAAGATTGCTTTCTCTGGCTGAGATATTTCTGATATAACACCTACTGCCTCTTTCCTCCTTTCGTCCCAGCATTAGCATCCATTGCCCCTTATAACATTGTCACAGAAGCAGCTCAGCATCTTAATGCTTGTTCCTGTGTTTCCCTCTGTGCTTGGGAGAAAGACCTTGGAAATATCTGTACAACAGATGAATCGCTTTCCTTCAAAACTTCTCTCAGAAACATGTTTGAACATGATGTGTACACAAACGTGACCATGGGTATGCTGAGTGGAACTCACTGCTGTGCTAGCTGGTGTGATGTTAACATACATGTTAGCATAGCATGCAACTAATACTCAAAAATAGTTACTACTACTATTATTTTCTCCTACAGATTTCCTTTCTAGACCAGGCTCAAATGCCAAGAAAATAAAACCAGAGAATAAATATCCCATGGTCATGTCTCTTTATTTAGGTTAGGCTACAACAGCCTTTTAATTTTCCAGCAGCCAGCCCTCAAGGTAAAGAAACCCACCCTTCTCTCCCAGCAGTGCAAAAGAGAGAGAGTGTTGCCTTTCCTGCATTGACAAAGATTAAGGACAGACAGGACCACTAGATCTTCCAGCCTAACATGAACAAAAGCATATGCACGTGGGCTTTAGACCTGTTGAAAAAATACAAGTATTTTGATGAAAAGAAGTATTTAAGTAAAAAAAAAAAAACAACAAACACTAGTTTTATTTCATTGGGCCTTTATTTTCTTTCACGGAAAAAAAAACCAGAAGCAAAATACTTGGTATTAGTTTAAAACCTGAAAAGTCTTTCAAAAGAGGAACTTAGAGAGTTGAAAGAGGGAGCTTAAACTGGAACAAGTTTTGATTGGCAGGAAGAAAAATAATTTACAAACCTGTCAAACAAGCAAACAAACCAATATAGTAATCAAGACCCCAAATCTCAGCTAACATGGAAAGTTGCTGTGAAAAATATTGCTTTTGATTCTAAAGCATTTTTCAATTGGGAAAACCTGTTCTGAACAGCATAATGAAATCCTGAGGAGACATGGTGATGCTGAGAACCAGTGAAGAACTGATGTAGATACACTTCAGAAGCGTATTCTGCAGATAGGCAAGGACAGTTCTTCCTGGTAACATTAGCATGATTGCCTGAGGAAACTGAACTTACTAAATTTCACAGCTACATGGCTGCATTTCCATAGTAGAGAAGGGAAGAAATTAGAGGTAGCTGCATGTGAATTATCCTGGTTTCCTCATATGTTTCATAGAAGCTTTCTGTGTATTTTTCAAGTCAGACTTGGTGACGGGCATCAAGGTCACTATGGCTACAGGTGAGGCTTTAATGCTAAGACAGAGTGGAGATAAACAACCAACCGGGTTTACAATTGGCTTTATATAAAAACAAAGGTATTATTTCTTCCTGGGATTTGAAGGTGATATTTTGTCTTTCACTACTCATCAAATCTTTTGCACTCCTTGAAGTATGCACAGAAAAACTCTGCTTAAATAAAGCAGATTTTTTTTTTCTTGTATTCTTTGTGCTTCTCCTATGGTTTATGCCACAACAGAGCACAATGGATTCATCTGGGTCTAGTTATTTCTTGCACACACTTTCTCACTTTTCCTGGACAGCCTCTCTACCTGTTTACTTCAGCAGTGTTCTTCCTTGTAGGAAGAAAGAAATTAAAGATTTAAGGATGCAATTTGCTTAAATTAAGTTGCCCCAAAATAATTCCATTCCCCAAAATACTGTTGATTACTTATCACTTTGCTATGAAGGTGGAGAGCAAGTTTTTCTCCCAGAGATCCATATTCCTAGAAACATAAAAGAAAGTGGAAATTAATAAATAATGTATGTACAACTTGCTTAAGGCCAGCTAATGGACAGATCAATAGCCGAGCATATTCCATAGTCTCATAGCATATTAAAAAATGAAAGGCCATCAGGCAAATTAGATCGAGTTTTATAATTTCCTTAATTTGCATTCATATTGCATCTTGTTTTACTCCCAAGAATTGTCATGTTTTGCCCTCTCTACCCCCGTACCTTCACAACAAGTATTAGTGTACACATGACCCCGTCCTGCTGGTATGAAGAGAATCCCAAACCTCTTTAAACAAGTCTTAGGTGAGGTGTATTTGCATATTGTCCCCTGTATCACAGAATCATAGAATCATAGAATCTTTAAGGTTGGAAGAGACATCTAAGATCGTTGAGTCCAACCGTCAACCCAACACCACCATGCCCACTAAACCATGTCCCTAAGTGCCGCATCTACTCGTCTTTTAAATACCTCCAGGGATGGGGACTCCACCGCTTCCCTGGGCAGCCTGTTCCAATGTTTAACCACTCTTTCAATAAAGACATTTTTCCTCACGTCCAATCTAAACCTCCCCTGGTGCAACTTGAGGCCATTTCCTCTCGTCCTATTGCTAGTTACTTGGGAGAAGAGACCAACACCCACCTCGCTACAACCTCCTTTCAGGTAGTTGTAGAGAGCGATGAGGTCTCCCCTCAGCCTCCTTTTCTCCAGGCTGAACAGTCCCAGTTCCCTCAGCCGCTCCTCATAAGACTTGTTCTCCAGACCTCTCACCCACCACTATGAAAAGGGGATGCTTATCTTCACTCCCTTTCACAAGAAAAACAGCAGCTGAAAGTAATTTGATCATCTTACAGACTGCTGTAAAATACTTGGCATGCAACTACTTATAGTGAGGCTGAGCAGCATTTTTGAATCCACGTTTTCAATTGAAATTGTGTGCTCTTTGGACTTGACCTGCAGATAAGCCTTCGTATCTAAACTCTAAATCATGTCTTCAAAGAGAAGGTTTGTGAGTAAGAATTTTTGTAGGCCTATATCAAGATTTTTTTCTCTGAATGTTGGTCAACTTCAAAATGAAAGATAAATGAAAAACAATGCAACTTTCATGTTGAATATGATTTTACAATTCCTGGCAAATGGGAAAGATTCATCTCTGGAGCTCCACCAGAGAAGAATTTTGGTCCAGCAGGACATACACTGTCATTCTAAAATACCCTGAAGACTAGAAATGCATGTTTAAGAATCTTTATGCATGAGCCACCTTTTTAATGAGTATTGGTTGGAAAGGCAAGAGAATGAAATACTGTTCAATTAAGTATGTTTCATTTTTTTTTTTAATGTAATATAATGTAAGGTCAAATGCTTATAGATTTTTTTTGACACTGAATTATGCCATCTATAGTGTTCTAACTCTACAGACTACAGAAAGATAGATGGTTAGATTACTGTCTTTCTTCAGTCTTTTTAACAGAAGCAGATAAAGGAAATAACTGTTTTTTAGAGACCCCTTAAGGACATGTTATTGTGGGTTAACCCCGGTAGGCAGCTAAGCCCCACACAGCTGCTCAGTCACTCACCCATGGGATGGGGAAGCGAATCAGAAGTGCAAAAATGAGAAAACTCATGGTTTGAAATAAAGACAGTTTAATAGGTAAATCAAAAGCTGCATATGCAAGCAAGGCAAAATAAGGAACTAATTCACTACTTCCCATCGGCAGGCAGGTGTTCAGCCATTTCCAGGAAAGCAGGGCTGCATCACGTGTAACGGTTACTTGGAAGACAAACAGCGTAACTTCAAACATGCCCCCTTCCTCCTCCTTCACCCAGCTTTTATTGCTGAGCACGAGGTCATATGGTCTGGGATATCCCTTTGGTCAGTTGGGGTCAGCTGTCCCGGCTGTGTCTTCTCCCAACTTCTTGTGCACCTCCAGCCTACTCGCTGGTGGGGTGGGGTGAGAAACAGAAAAGGCCTTGATGCTGTGTAAGCACTGCTCAGCAACAGCTAAAACATGGGTTTGTTATCAAGGCTGTTTTAGTCACAAGACTGAAACATAGCACCATACAAGCTACTATGAAGAAAATGAACTCTATGCCAGCCAAAACTAGTACACATGTATAAAGCTTGAATTCAAAAACAGTTAAAAGATGAGAAAGTTCATTGTGGTTACTTAAATGCTTTCAACAAAATCCTTTACTTAAAAGTAAAACTGAAGTCTAGTGCCATACCTTGGCAACATCTTGTTGGCAGAAGCCTCTTTATGAGAGGACATATTTGCAGTTCATTCTTGTAGCAAAGATGTATAAAATATTTTAATATTTAAGTCTGTGAAATCTGGGAGTTTTGAACGTTTCAGCTGGACAGCATTAAGTAAGACTGAGTATTGTATTAAGTGCTAGGGCAAGTAATCTGTCAGGAAGAGGAAAGGGAAAAGAGCAGTGAAGAAATCAAGTAATCACTAAGTGCTTTTCAATACCCTGCTGTAATGGAAGAGCAATGGTGCTATGATGTTGTTGTGACAGATCTTCAAGCTTCTTGTAATGCTGCAGCAGTACAGGTGACCTTAAACTGACCTGAAAACATTGATTTCCTGCAGTTCTAACCCAGAGGGCAGTTATCACCAGGCTGACAGAAAATTACAAGAAATTAAGGACTTGGTCTGGGCTGTAAAGTATGAGTTGAGCGGCATAATACAAGACTGATTTGGCTCTGTTTGAAATGACCTCTTTGAGCAGTGTCCATTATTACAGAAGCTGCGAGGGTCCTCTACTGAAACACAACACTGAGGTGGTTGAATTTCATATTCCCAGAATTTAAAACATTTCCATAGAGTTATCAGAACAAGTTGAAGTCTGAGCAACAACAAAACCAGGTGAGAATCCCAACAAAACAACTCATCGCTTAGTAAGATCTTGGTCGGCTCAACATATGAAACAGCAAGCATCAGTTGAGTGAACTGGGCCTTATTACCATGCTAGAAACATGAACTCTTGAGGTCAATGAGTCTGGTTTACATAAAAAAGCAATGAAATTAAAATAGATGATCTTTCTAGAAACTGCTTTATAGAAGCTTACCTTAAAACTAAAGGTAGTTATTTTGACTGGGAAGATTTTGTTATTTGTGTTCAGAATTTCCAGAATCTGGCAGCTCTGAACATCCCATATGTTTAAACAGCCAAAAGAAATGTGTGCAATTCAAGGTGTTTATTGTGTCAGATTTATTGTGCAAGCACAGATGATCTTTCAGAATACATGGCATAGGTCCTAGCTTTCTCAGACAGGAGGACCAAGAATAAACACCAGGACATCTTCATTTTTTCCTGTTGTATAAAGAAGCTTTGGACCCTTAGATTAGTTCATTAGTGGTAGCCTTCCTCTAGTATGGCAGGTAGAGCTGATGGAAGGCAGTATGTGATAGTGAGCTAATAATGCAAATGCAAATAGTTCCAATAATTAATTATATCCACTTACGTATGTTCTCTTTATTTGAATTTCTTTATTTCAATTTTGCTAGCTTCAAGTTCCAGACATTAGATTCCTCTATGCTTTCATCAAATAGATTAAAGAATCACCTGTTTGTGAAAATATTAATCATTTCATATGATGGATTCATTAAACATTTACTAAAAAGCTGCCTATACCAAACCAACTCACATTTCATTTAGTTCTTTGAAGCATTTAATCTCTTCTGAAATCTTCCAATCTTACAGCTAAATAACTATTGATGATGACTAATCTTTTATACTTCACGCAAAGCTCATTCTTGAGATTTCTCAATGAGTCCAAGTGATCACCAGGGCTACCCCACTCTACATCTTCAAATATTTTCTAACTGTCTTTTTCAGTCCCTAAAGAACTAAACATGCCTCCAAAGGACACTTTCTTAATATAATCTCAGAGTAGGTCCATCAATTTTGTCCTTACATAAGTCAGTTCATTTCCCATTCCTCTGTACTTTGCCAAAATAATTTTTAAAATGCTTCATCCTGTTCACTTAATTAAATTTCTGCTGTATTTGTTTCCTTTATCTCTTCCTGAAATAAAAATCCATCGCATCTTTAACCTCTTCCTTAACAGCCTTACAAATTCACAATGCATCATACCAGTGAGTGATATGTACTTAAGCAAATATGATCACAGATGTTCTTTAATATATTCATGTTATTGATTGGTTGCACTTCAGTAATATTTGAACATGAACCTGTAAATGCTGTCTCAAAGAATCCTTTCTTCTCCCTGTTACATTTTTCCATAAAGGACTTGCACAGCACAGTACACAAAGGTGTGTTGGGACACTGAATTAAGCTGATAGCGATCAGGAAAAATCCATCAGTGTGTTTATGTAGCAAAACATCAAGATTCTCTTTCATTTATGATCCAGCTGTCAAGTGAATTCAGTCTGGATGTGTCTCTGAATGCTCAAGGCACATTTAATGTCAAAATCTAACACGAGCATGCAGAGAAAACATTTTCACAAGAATGCAAATATAAAAAATATTCTGACATTTATTCTGGGTTTTGAGAGTTTATGACAAAAATCATCAACCCAGAGATTAAGGATTAAATGGCTCAGAGCTGCTGTGGAATAAATAGTAGCATTTTGCACAGTGCTGTCCTCAGCAAAGAGTGAGTACAGTGCTGACGTCAAGTAACAAAAAAGCTGACCCTTTTACTCTGACTTTTTCTGGTATCTACATAAGCTACAGGCTG